>NC_056748.1:1152342443-1152392443 GCF_019279795.1 Protopterus annectens
ACAAATATGGACAACTTTTTACTTTCTTTCATCCCAGATCTCTAGATTTTGCTGTTTATAAGCAGACCATATCCTCCTGGATCTCTAATGCCATTTCTTTTTGTTATTCCTTTCATGGTAAATGTTTTCCTACTTCTGTAGAGGCTCATTCTGTTAGAGTTGTTGCTTCCTCTAAGAAGTCTATACAATGCAGAGTATAGTGACAGGGGCTTTAGGCGGTCTGTGTAAGGCACATGCTGGAACCCCTTGATCTTTGTTAAAAACCTCTGAGGTTTCTCTAATTGCTGCAGGTGCTTAGTACGGTACATGCCAAATGGGGCATTATACTCAATTATGAGCCAGATAAGTGCTGAGTATAGAGGGGTTAGGACTTCTTTTGTTGACGAGGCGATGTCTTTACTAATCAAGTGTGCTATGTAGAAAGCTTTCCTTACTACAGTAGACACATGGTGGTCAAAGTTAAGGTTGCAATCAGCTTGTGATCCCAGGTCCTTTACTACTTCATGGGTACTTAGGATATTGTTCATTTGATAGTGAGGGGGGACATTGTTTGTGCTGAAGGGAATGATGATGCATTTATTTGCATTCAGTTTGAGACTGTGACTAATACACCAGTTGTTGGTCTGTGAGAGACCCTCCTAGAAGTTATACTGACATAATTTGGGGATTCAATTATTGCACCTAGTTTGCAGTTGTCTGCAAATTTAGTCAGCCACAAACCCTTAGGTTTGACCTGAGCTTCTGAGAAGTATATACCAAACATTAGGGGGCTCAGCACTGACCCCTGTGGCACCCCAGTGGTAACAGGTCTGCTGGTTGATGTGGAGTTATCCACTTTGACAATGTGTCAGGTTTGTGAGCCAGTTGGCAATCCATCATACAGTGAAGGGGTTTACATTCAGTTTACTTAGTTTATCGGTAATGCCTGAATGTGGGATTGCGTCAAAAGCCTTTTCCAGGTCGAGGTATGCTGTGTGCACAGATTTGCTCTCGTCAGTGGCCTTGATCACATTTTCAAAGAAATCCACCAGATTTAACAGGCAGGATCTGCCCTTCACGAAGCGTAATTGGGTAGGATACAGGGTTTGGAGGTCACCTATGTCTTTATTTGTGTGCCCCAAAATTATACGTTCCATAGGTTACAGATGAGGCTGGATAAGGCTTATGGGTCCGTAATTCCCCGGGTCTGTTGGTAGGCCTTCTTTGCGGAGGGGAATAACTTGCTGTTCTCCATTCCACAGGAACAAAGCCTGTGGTTAGGCTATGATTGAAAAGGGTACTAAGTGGTGATGCTAGTTCATGTTTTAGCCTATTTAGAAGACAGCCCAGTATGTTGTCTGATCTCATAGAGGCTGTGGTTTTTTTTTGCCTTGGACAAGGCTGTGAGGACCTGCTCAAATATATAGGGTGAGGGGTAGGTTTGTTGTAAGTTAGGCGGGGATAAGGGAGTGAAATTTTCACCAAACCTATCCGCTAGCAGGTTTGCTGTCTCTGTAGGGTCAGTGTGTGTGATGCTGCTGGCCATTAGTTCTGCACATGCTTACCCTTTGGGTTACATGCGTAGCTGTAAAAGGCTTTATGGTTATCCTTGGCATAACTTGCTGAAGAGGGTGCTTTTCCATTGTTGGGGCCTTGCCTTTGTTTTCTTGGAGAGCAACTTTTTGCATTTATTGTAAAGTTGTTTGATGCTGGATGTCCAGCAAGCCAGCTTGTTTTTACTTGGGGCTCTGGCTTTGATTCTTTCTGGTACGGCCAAGTTTATACACTTAATGCAAGTGATTGTACAGGGCTTTAGTATAAGCTTTGGCATAGTAACCACTTCCAGCTTGGGGTGGGGCTTTGAATGCATTTATATCTTCACCTAGGAGAGTATAGTTTGCCTTGGTGAAGTTTTTTAGTCTGATTTCACCCTTTATGAGTTCATGATAGGGTAGCTGACCTTGCTCCCTTTTAGATCTGTTGCTTTGGCAGCCTGAAGTTTGTTTTTGAAGGCTTGTCGGCCATTACCTCTGTCAGGACAATCTCCGAACTGCAGGTGTTAATATACAGGAAGCCATATACAGTTTTTCATAAGGACAAAGATAAGCCTTAGAATCATCCCCTTCCTTTATACTAAAACTTGTCTCAGAGTTAGCATCTAACCAAACTGTTCAGTTGCCAGAATTCTGTCTTACACCTTTTAAAAGAGGTGAAAAGACTACATTTAATAGATGTGCATTAATACTTAACACATTATGCTTGAAAGGACCACTGTGTTTAGGCAAATTGATCTGTTCTTTGCCTCCATACCTCAGTAGTCAAAGCTTAATTGTGTGTTAGCATACCTTAGCCAAACGGCTGACTAATTGCGTTACTGTCTTAGGACCACGCTGGAAAAATTCTAGAGTTCATTCTGATAGTACAGCAGCTAGTGTAGCAGCTTTCATTAAAAAAGGTAATAACTTAGAATATTTGTGAGGTTCATAGGTTGGTACTAGGCTATCAGACCTAGGGCCTATACAAGCCTAGCCATAACAATTCCCTGGCTATTTCTTCCCACACTGTTTACTTCCCTGGACCCCTGTCTAGCTCTTTGGGCTTCAGTCCACAGTTACTGTGAACATTAGTGTCTGGATTGACAGTACAGGTGCAGAGCAGGGTGTAAGACTGCAGTTTTGAAGGGAATTTTGTAATGTATTTCATCTATGGGATCAGACTACCCTGGGTGGCAAACTGCTTGAGTACTGTTGCCATAGATATGGAATAAGCCTTGTAGGATCCCCCATCTTCAGAAGCTGATATATGTGATGTAGAGCACAGATTATGGCTGCAGTCATGTGGAAATACAACGCCCCATGCCTTGGCTAGGATGTTTTCTGTTATTTCGGCAAAAACAGGTTGCAATGCAGGTCTTTAGTTTTTTAGAAAGGTTGATAATACTAAAAGCCGACATAGTGGTGCTAATCCCAACAAGGTCCTATTGTGATGATACCAAGGACACGTTGCAGTAAAATCAAAAACACACTTTATTAAAACAAAAAGTAAAATGGTCAAGTGCTTTCATCCCTTAACATTGGACTTCATCAGAACCATTCAAAATTGTACAACATCTCTTTAATAGTTTAAAAAAATCATGTGATCCAATCATTAGCCTACTTCAATCTTAAAGGTAAATCATGTGAATAAGCTCTAAAACAGATGGACACACAGTGTAGTAAGTGATGCAATTATAAAACCATAGCTTTTTTCCTTAATATTGATACAATGAAGGTATGTTCATTAATACCGGGTGCCATTGTGGCATTTAGCCTAAGTTGCCACTTTAATTCATGCTCCTCCACTTTAGTTTCCCAAAAACACCCTTCTCATCTCTCTCCACTTTTTCTACAGTACCAAAAAGGAATCTTACCCTAAACACAGTTCTTGGTATGTTTAAAAAGTGCATTGTTCTCATCACAATTTTTAATGGCATGTAAATGTTCATAAGTAATGTTTGCATAAACTTCTAATACTTTTGCCAATGTAAAAATAATTACAATTCTGACATATCGCAATGTATGCTAACCCAGAAGTACTGCAGTTACCTATGTCTAACCAAACACATTGTGGGGGTTCCCCAGTAACCACTTGCCTTTCCTGTAAAACATAACCACAGTATTTATACATACCACACTTCTTGGTGCCACCTCTATTCCTTCTATTTGATAGTATAAGGTCTTCTAAAAATATTTCAAATTCCAGCCCGTTTTAAATACAAAAACAAGGTTTTGGACCCAGAGTGTCAGTAATCTCTGCTTTACTCCTAAAATTACCCAAATTTTGGTGATAATTTCTTTCAATTGTTGACTGTCACCAAACTGAATTACCATGGGGTGTGAAAAAGAATTGTCATGTGTTGGCCCATTACAGTTTACCCCTTCGCATTCTGAACTTAATGGGGGGGTACCTTATACCCCACCCTCACAGAATTTCTTCCCCAATCTCAAGCAGCCGCCACTCTGGGTAGCCTCTTTCGACAAACATAGATATTAAATTTCCCATTTCTGACTTGAATAAGGAGAGCTCTGAGCACATTCTCGCTGCTCTAATTATTTGACCCTTCACTATATTCTTTTTAATATAGAAAGGATGTTGACTTCTAAAGTCTAAATAACTGTTAGAGAACGTGTTCCACTCTATTCTTAAAATTTGTTACATCCAAATAGTCTATTGCTTTGTCAGAGTGGGTATAAGTAAATCTCAAAAATTAGTTGTTACTGATCAAATATTCAAATTACCCCCTCGTATTATTAATTTCTTTCCATAAAATAAAGGTGTCATCCAAAAACCTTAACTATACATGCCAATGTTGGCAAAACCCTAAGGTGAAAATGGGTTTTTTTTCTCCCAAGCATACATGACTAAATTTGTGTAGACTGGGGCTCAATTAGCTCCCATAGCTACCCCTTAACTTATCCCAAACATCATATAATTGTTTTTTTTTTAATAATTTCCATAGCTTCCACTACAAAATGTATCGATGAAGCATTCAGGGACATTACTGCAGAAACTGCTTCACAAAACAAGCCTTAACCCTTCATTGTGTGGAATGGATGAAAAAAGGTCGACAACATCTGTTGTAGAAAAACCCACTTCATCAGCATAGTATTCCTGCTTAATTTTTTTTTTTAAAAATCCCAAGAGTCCTTCAGTAGATATTCAATAGGCCTAACAGAATTTTGAGTCAACCTGTCCACAGATGCTGTTAATGGGTAGGTCATGCTATTCTAGGCAGCTACAATCAACCTGTACGGTGGCTTGTTCACATTTTTATGTACCTTAGGTATCCCAAAGACCGAGGGGATGGTTGGGTGGCCATTGACCAGAAAATTAAACACATCTTCATTAATCACGCCTTGATAAAGGGAATCCTCCAAAAATAACTGCACCTTCTTTTGTGCAATAGCTATATGATTTCTAGACACAATTGCGTACTTTTCCATACCATATAAATTGTTAACATATCACAGTTATAGTCAGCTTTGTTCACCATCACCATTCCAACCCCTTTGTCAGGTTTCATTACACGCAGAGAGTCGTTACTTCTCAATTCATTTAAAAGAATCATTTCTTCCTTACTCAAATTATATTTTTTTTCTGTTGATCTAAGGAAATATTGGTAAATATCCTGGATACAGATCCTTTCATAATTGGCTATCGTTGAGTGCAAGGGTGGGTTAAACAAAATCTTTCTCTTTAAATTAGTATTTTGTTTTGTATTAAGCAACCCATGATGGTTATCACTATCCTTAAAAATATCTGAAGGTTTAGTTTCCTAATAAATAATTTGAATTCTATCAATATGTCAGCCAGGTCATTCTTCTTGGATAGGACAAATTTTAATCCCTTTCTAAAGAGTATAAAGTGAGTTTTAGTAAGACTAATTTCTGTGTAGTTAAATATATTAAATCCTACAAAGCTCACCATCTTCCCGTCAAAGGCTGAAATAAATTGATCTTCCTGTTCTAACTCCCTTATTGGTTGCCCTTGTTATTATTTGTCCAAAAGTATCTGCCCCCTCTTGTTTTTCGCATTCCTTGGGGTGTAAGGCTGTAATAAAAAAAACTTTTTGTTTTTACTTGAAATCCTTTCTGATCTCCTAAGTTCTGTTTGTTCTTCCTCAAACACTTCATCATACACCTGATTGTTCTGACTTGAACTAATTCTATCCCCATCCTGGGTCCATTCAATCCCCACCCTGAGTCAATTCATTATAACCACCTGTTGCTCCAACAACACTGTCTTTCATCACTAACAACGTTCAATTCAGTAGGTGTAAAATAGGCTTTTCACAAGGGGATCTGCTAAATTTTTATTGTATTCCATTTCATCCTTATCCAATTTCCTGTTTTTTTCTATTCATGTTGATTTTCGCCTGAAGTTCCACCCTATCAAAAATGTTTTCATATCTCTCAACATGATTTTCAAGTAAAACATCATCAAAAATGTCATTTAATTCATTAGCCTTGTCCAAACGTTCGTTAATTCTGTTGTCATTAAGTCTTCTTATAAATTGCATACGTTCAATCCCATGTCAGTTGAACATGGCCAGTAATAAAGCTCAGTCTGTCCTAAAAATAGTCCGTTAGGAAACTTGAACATCCTAAGTCCCTTTGGAACCTTTTTCCTTTTAATAATTTTTGTTAAGTATGCATTATCACACTGCAAGTTACGGACTTCAGTAAGCAAAGTCTCAAATTTATTTAACTTTCCTTGAAAACTTTTTGGGGTACTTACAAGTCCAGTGTTAAAAGTCAGTTTACTGTTTAACCAGCTTTGGAATGGAATCGACTCCTTGGCTCACTCAAAATGTTTTGACGCACACTGTGCCCGCAAGGAATAGATTCTTGAGAAAACCATGTTAGCATCTATAAAATTACCTCTAGGACACTTGCTCCTATTTGTAACCTCGTTTACATGAGGTAAAACTTACGACCTTGCCACAAAGGTCTTTGGGAGTCTTAGTCCATCCAAAGAAGACTGCAGCTGACTATGCTGCTGTGAAAACAATTTTAATAACTGTGTAAGTTCCCCATCATTCCTGGGATTGTTTTTATGGTTGATAGACCATTGTCCTGTTGTTGTTGGGAACAAACCCCTGAAAGGGAATCCATAACGAAAAAAGTGTGTGCGCCTGTAAAAGGAAGTATACAACAAACCGACCCGGGAAGCACCACACAGCATGCTGAACAGTAATAACTCAGAATAAATACAACCAGTGTGTACTAGCGAAGGCAACAACACGACCAGTGATATTAAAAGCCAACGTAGTGGTGCTAATCCCAGTAAGGTCCTAGTGTGATGATACTTGATAATTCCAACCAGTATACCAAGGGCACATTGCAGTAAAATCAAGAACACACTTTATTAAAACAAAAAAGTAGAATGGTCAAGTGCTTTCATCCCTTAACATTGGACTTCATCAGAACCATTCAAAATAGAGGAACCCCCACAATGTTTTTGGTTAGACAAAGGTAACTTCTGTACTTCTGGGTTTACTATACATTGTAATATATCAGAATTGTAATTATTTTTACACTGGCAAAACTATAAGGAGTTTTCGCAAATGTATTTATGAACATTTATATGCCATTAAAAATTGTGATTAGAACAATGTACTTTTTAAACCTGCCAAGCACTGTGGTCAGGGTAATAGATTCCTCTTTGGTATTGTAGAAAAGGTGAAAAGAGATGAGAAGGGTGTTTTTTGGGAAAATAAAGTGGAGGAGCATGAATTAAAGTGGCAACTTAGGTTAAATGCCACAATGGTACCAGGTATTAATGAACATACCTCCATTGTATCAATATTAAGGAAAGAAGCTATGGTTTTACAATTGCATCACTTACTATACTGTGTCTCCATCTGTTTTAGAGCTTATTCACATGATTTACCTTTGAGATTGAAGTAGGCTAAAGATAAAGAAGATAGTCAGACACCCTTCATAAGGGATTCCAGCAACAACCTGCTTACCAGCCCACAGGACATCAAAGGCAGATGGAAGGAGTATTTCCAGCAGCTTCTGAATGAAGAAAACCCCACAGAAGTGGTACTGCCCCAGAAACAGCCTACAATGAGAGTAGAAGAGGAGCCCAGCTTAGAAGAAGTAAGAGCAGCACTAAGGAAATGAAGTCAGGGAAAGCAGCAGGCTCAGATGAGGTCACAGCTGATATGATAAAGATGCTGGGTGAGCTAGGGGAGATATGGCTCCTGAGGGTACTAATTGCAGTGTGGAGAGAAAGGCGTATCCCAGATGACTGGAGAATAAGCATACTCGTGCCAGTGTACAAGAACAAAGGGGACATCCACAACTGTGGACAGTACAGAGGCATCAAACTCCTACCACATTGCATGAAAGTTCTGGAGAGAGTGATTGATAAACGGATACGCAGAATAGTAGAATGTAAGATGGGAGATGAACAGTTCAGATTCAGATCAGGATGCAGCACAATTGACCCGATGTTTGCATTGAGACAGATACTTGAGAAGAAACTAGAGAAGAGGAGAGAGTCAAACTGGGCTTTCCTAGACTTGGAGAAAGCATATGACAAGGTCCCAAGAAAGCTGATCTGGGCAGTACTACGGTGGTTTGAAGTCCCAGAAACATTGGTAGAATTAGTACAGGCTATGTACAAGGACCCAGTGACTCAAGTACGAACAGTGTTTGGCCTCACTGAGGGGTTCCCAGTGGGAGTGGGTGTACACCAGGGTTCAGCTCTGAGCCCACTGCTGTTCATACTGGTAATGGACTACATCAGCAAACAGGCTGGAGGGGCCAGAGCAACAAAGCTGCTGTATGCAGACGATGTGGCAGTACAGGCAGACTCTGATCTAGAACTTCAGCAAAGGATAGGAGAATGGAATGCAAATCTGAAGGCACATGGGATGAAACTAAGCACAGATAAGACAGTGGTAATGGCAGCAGATTGAGGAAATCAGAAGAAGCTGAGAATAGAGATAGATGGGAAGATAGTGGAACAGGTAAACAGCTTCAAGTATCTGGGAGGGGTGGTTGAGGAGAAGGGTAGTCTGAATGAAGAGGTCAAAGCTAGAATCAGAGGGGCTGCAGCCAACTGGTATAGAGTATCAGGTGTAGTCTATGACAGAAGAATGCCAAAGAAGCTGAAAAGTAAGGTGTACAAGACAGTGGTGCGACCAGTACTACTGTATGGTACAGAAACCTGGGCAGTAAAGGCAGAACAGTTGAAGAAGCTAGAGGTGATGGAAATGAAGTGCCTGAGAAAGGTGGTACGATGCACACTGTGGGACAGGCAAATAAATGAGGACATAAGAGCAGAAGCCAAAGTAGCTCCAATTGCAGAAAAGATCAAAGAGAACAGATTACGATGGTATGGGCACGTGTAGAAAAGCAGAAGACAATCTGGTGAGGGAGATTTGGGACAGACAGGAAGAAGGTAAGAGGAAGCGAGGCCCAGCAAAGAGGTGGATGGATTGTGTGAAAGAAGATCTGCGACAGTCAGGCATGAGTGTTGAAGAAGGCAGGAGAGTGGCACTGAATCAAGAGAGTTGACGACAGTTAATACGATACCCCGACTCCATGTAAATGGGAAACAGGGGGGTGATGATGATGATGATGATTGAAGTAGGGTAATGATTGGAGCACATGATGTTTTTTTAACTATTAAAGAGATGTACAATTTTGAATGGTTCTGATGAAGTCCAAATGTTAAGGGATGAAAGCGCTTGACCATTCTACTTTTTTGTTTTAATAAAGTGTGTGTTTGATTTTACTGCAACGTGCCCTTGGTATACTGGTTGGAATTATCAAGTATCATCACATTAGGACCTTATTGGGATTAGCACCACTACGTTGGCTTTTAGTATTACTGGTCGTGTTGTTGCCTTTGGTAGTACACGCTGGTTGTGTTTGTTCTGAGTTTTTAGAAAGACTACTGATGCTAGTGAATGACAAATACAAGGCCCATCCCTGTCTGTCCGAGCATCCCCCAGTCTCTTTGGGAGTGCTGCTGCTTCTGCTTTTTGAAAACAACCCTCCTCTTCGGAGGAGTAGGACTTTATTACCGAAAGACTTGCCTGCTGCCACTTTACAGCTTTTAAAGGGGTGGCAATATGTAAGGACTGCAGCAATGTGGATCTTCGAACATCTACATTTATGGTAAGTACAAAACTGTACTTTAGCCATTGATCCAGGGGTTCCGTTTGGTTCATAGGTTCGTACTAGGCTATCTGCCCTAGGGCATTTAATACTACTCCCATTTAGGGTTTAGTTTACTGTGCCTCTGTCTAATAGTGACAGAGATGACATCCACTTCGTCAAGACTTCTCTTGAATAGAGTTAGATTTCTGTGTTGAGGTTTAAGTCTCTTGCTCTCGTGGCTCTGATGGATTTGGATTTTTGAGGTGGAGCATGCCCATTAATTCTGGATTGGGCACAGGTCACCTCTGGATACATCCCAAATGGGGCATTGTACTCCAATGACCTCTCTTGATCTAGATGTGAAACCCTTCATGATAAGGTGGGCAATAACCACTTCAAATGAGAGGTTACTGTCAACCTGGGTCCCTAGGTCCTTAATGGATTACCACCTATGTGGTAATTTGTGGAGTACCTTGTTTTCATAAAGGGTATGACTATACATTTTTTGGCATTAAGCTTAAGGCCATGGCTCTGGCACCAATTACCCGTTTCTATGAGTCCTCTCTGAAGGATGTTTGCGCCCACTGGAGTATCAATTATGGCACCCAGTTTGCAGTCATCTTACGAACTTTGTCAGCCACAATCCTCCTATGTTTGCCTGTACTTCTGTCCTTGAGCCAGTTTGCAACCCATCTCGTGACATATGGGGTTACATTTAAGCTGGTGAGTTTGTCTATGATGCCCGAGTGTGGTATTGTGTCAAAGGCTTTTGCAAGGTCAAGGTAGGCTGTGTGAACTGCCTTACCTTCATCAATGGCCTTAGTGACTGTTAATGTCTGTAGGTCCCCAATGTCTTTGTTTATGAGTTCCATAATGATCCTCTCCATAACTTTGCAGACCAGGCTCCAGGGTCCGTAGAAGCACCGCCTTTGTGAAGTGGGACCACTGTTGCCGTACGCCACTCTTTGGGTACATATCCTGTAGTAAGGCTAAGATTAAACAGCAGCCTTATGTTTGGGTTTAGTTCCTCTTGGTTCATGTAGCACACAGCCGGGACACCGTCCGTCTCATTGATGCTGTGTTTTACCTGGGCATCTGAGATGTTAGGGAGGCTACACTCTGCTGGGATAGTTATTTGAACCTATTTGCCAGAATGTTGGCAATGTCGTTCAGTGTATTTATTGAGCATACCTGGGAGTTTCCACCCAGGTTTCTAACATAACTAAAGAAGGCCTTGTGATTGTCTTTGTAGCTTCCTCCTTCTGTTGTAAAGTTTGTTTATGGCTGGGGTCCACAGGGGAATGGGTCTTGGTTTTATTTGGGATTGCATGATCCATGCATTCTTGAAGGTGCCCGTAGAAGGCATTTGCAAAGGATTCAGCAGTGTGGGTTGTGGTTTCCACTGGCCCAGGGACCTTGAAGGATACCACTTCAGTCTTAAGAAGTGTGAAGTTGGCTTTTGAGAAGTTCTTCACTGTGGTATTTTGTGCAGGGGGTGGGGGCAGGATGTGGATTTCCAGTGAGATTAATTTATGGTCTGATCTTACCAATGAGGGATATACTTCCGGTGTGGAGCATTTTGCCCCCATGTTTGTGATGATCAGGTCTAGTATATTGTCTCCTCTTGTGGGAATGGTGACTAGTTGTTCCATCGCATTTGAGTTTATGAATTCTAGGAACCTTTGGGCTAGGGTGTTTGGGCTTGAGTAATGTTCCCAGTCTATGTTTGAGTAGTTGAAGTCTCCCAATATGATGGTATTTGGAGAGACATTCATACTCTCCAGTGTCTTCAGGAAGGCTGTGTGGGTTTCCTGAGTTTGAGAGGGTGGTCTGTAGCATGCTACAAATTGTAAGGCAGTTTTGTCTGTGGTTAGTTGCACCTGGATGGTCTCCGATGCTTCGTGCATTGCCACTAACCTGGAGGTGTGGGTATCTTTGATGAATATGGATACTCCCCCTCCTTTTCCAAGTTTTGGGGCGGAAAGCATGATATGAGGTAAAACCTGATAGTGCTGGGGTGCTGTCAGGAGCCTTGAACCAGGTGTCAGTCACTGCACAGACATCAATGTTCTCCATACTGCGGAGGTGCATCTTGAGGTTTAGACTTCTGGCATTGAGCAGCATTACCCTTATTTTTTTTCCACTTGTGTTTTCTAGGGAGGTAGGTTTGTCATTTGAGCCTTGCCTAAAAAGGCACTATGGGGTTGGCAAGAGCCTTGGCCAATATCCGAGGGTGACAGGTGCAAGCCATCCGCAAGCATGTCATCCCAAGCAGACAGACATTGGATCCCCTTTGAATGACACCAGTAATTAAGCCAATTGTTAAAACTGATCATTTTGTCTTTGTACTGTGGCATCATTCTTGGTGAGGGTAAGATGCTGCTCAGGGTCAGGGTCATACCGGCCTGGGCTACATAATCAGAGAGCTCCTCTATGTCTCTTTTCATGTAGTCCAGGAGGTACTTCTCAGGTCGTTCACGGCATGTACAATGACTGAGTCATATTTGTACTTGCTGTGGAGTGACCAGTGCTTGTGTTACGTGGATTCTAGCTCCCGACAGGCAGCTTACTGTGACCTTTTCCTTGTTCAGTCTGGTGGCGCGTCATTGTGTCTGACTATGGAGTCACCTATTACAAGTGTGTCTGGCATGTTGTTTGGCCTTAAGGGCTGTGACTGTTTAGCACACTGACTTTGTGAACTATGTGTTGCATGTGCTATGTCTTGAGGTGATGGTTGCTTGGGTGTCTGCTTTGGAGACCTCTGTTGTTTTGGTAGATTTTTAATCAGCGCCTCCGAGTATGTTTTTGTGTGTTTATGTGTTTGGTTTGCAGTTGTGATAGTTCTATGTGAGACTGGATTTGTGGTGTGCGTGGTTACCTTCTCCTGCCTGGTCTTGCCAGTACTGAATTGAGGGAGCTCAGCCTCCAGTCTGGCTATATAGTTGCATCTCTCACATATATTTGTATTTGTTGGGAGGAGGAAAAGGTTGTCTGTGTACATGAGGCAATTGTAACATTGCCTCAAGATTCCCAGATTCACCAGCTGAACAGGAGAGGATGCCAGCAACTGACCCTTCGACATGCTAGAACAGTGAAAAAGATTGCTGTGTAACAGAATCAGAAAGGATCTATAGGGAAATGGGTACTCAAGGTATTTTAGGTGAAAGAAGTACTTTCTTTTGTTGCTTTACCTGTATAAAAAATGCTTTAGGAGCAAGTGCTGAGCTTTTCGGTTAGAGAATAGGCTGTTTAGATTGCAAGTAGAGCAGTTCTAAGGGAAAACCAGAAATAGTTTAAACTGCTCTATGAGCAGCTTCAGCGGGCTTGATAGCAGGGGGTTGAAAAGAGCCAGGAATTGACCCAAAATGGCCAATAAACTACAAGTTGCTGGGCTGGAACCAATCCTCTAGGGACAAATAGGTTGCTCAGTGCTCCCCACTCCCACTGGTGAACAAAGAAGCTTCCTCTTATCCAAATTAGGATATGGATAGCACAGGAACTAAGACAAAGCCCAGAGATCAGCAAAATCTGAAGACTGGACTATTCTAGTTCAGAAAAGCGGGAAAACAAGGATATATATATATATTTTTTTCTTTTTACAGAGAAAGGAGAAAAAGATACAGTAACAAACAGTAAATGCTATAAAACGGCTAGCACTTGAGTGTGTTAGCCTAACAATTAAATTAAACAAAAATAACTTTTAAAGTGCTAACAGTATAAATTCAACACAAGTACAGTAAAACAATATGCAGAGCTGTTTTAAGCGAAATGCAGTCGAGATGCAGTAATTTAAGCGAAAGCCAGAAAAAATACTTATAAATCCAGGAAAGTCACTCTTTCACTCTCTGCTGCTTGTAGAACTCTGCAGGACACCACGAGGAGCTGTGCTGAGTCTTTGTACGCATGCAACGTCTATGAAATGACGTAATTTATCCTTTGGCTATACTCCTTTTCTGGTAGCTCTGCCTTTAAAATGATATACCCAGGTGTAATGACCCCCTTCATTTCTCTTCTTTCGTTTGGATAGTTGAACTTCCCTGACTACCATTCCACTTTGTTGCCTTTCAGTGCCTTTAGCTTCTGAAGACAGGGTATCCTACAAGTATTGTAACATTTGTGTGATTCCTTAAAGGGCTTTAATAGGAGGATTCTCACTAAATAGGTCAACAGCACTGTCTTGCCTTCCCTGTGTGGGTGGGCAGCTCCTCGACTTTTGGAGAGTCCTGTAATGTGAGTTAAGTATATACTACTGTATCTGTTTAGGCAGTGGGAGGTTTACATTTGGATTGTTTCTTGATGAACAGGACAGTACTTACAAGTGGTTCAGGGAACAAGCGTGTGGGTGCCAGGGATGAGCATGCTTATGTATTTCAAGAGTTATGTCACCGTATGCATCCTAATAAACATGAATCCATCTCTGAGTACTGGAACTTCTGAAAAAAGATACTGAATTGCGGTTCACAAAGAAGATAAACCCAACCTTGGGGGCTCACCAATAGTGTCCTGTCAAAGAACAACTTGTGTATGCCAACACCAGTTTTGTGTGTGTGTGTGTGTGTGTGTGTGTGTGTGTGTGTGTGTGTGTGTAATACAAAACTCTTCTTGTATATATGTAAATATATTTGTTTCACTGAAAAAAATGTTATAGTCTGTATGCATTCCTATTCTATTGTTTACCTCTTTTGTATAACAGAATGCTGTTAGATTTTTTGATTGTAAAGTTGTGACTTTTTCTGTAATTCTGTTCTATGTATTAGAGCTTTTCTCCTCTGGTCTCTGCTGAAAATGGGCCAAAAGCCGGTTAACAAATGTCAAAATTAGAAATGTGGTGTGTGTGTGTGTATGTACACACACACACACACACACACATATATATATATATATATATATATATATATATATATATATATATATATATAAAACTGATCCAGTAAAAAGTGTTAATGTTTACATTGAGACTGAGTTAAGCAAGGGGAGACCGTGGTCAAGCTTGGCAAGAAGGATGCCTTTCCCTATTGCAGGTCTGGGGGTGGGAGATAGAAATTGGGTATTTTATTGTCCCAAAAGAGTGGGAAGTTTACTTTGGTTCATAGCTTCTGCAAGCATCCTTCTTATTTAAGGCATTGGTGCAATCTCTGTGCAGTAAATAAATAAATATTGTTTTTAATGAATGTGTGCGTGTATATAATATATACACATACAATTTTTCCTCCCTCATTTGTTAGCTGTAAACCGCAGCCTCAGTGGTTAGGAACTGCCTCATAAAGCACTGCTTGATATCCTGATGTGTACTATTGTGCAGCATTTACACTCCAGGGAATGGCAACTTTAGAAAAAAATAATAAAACATTGAGATAGAAAAGAGGATGAACTCAGATGTAGATCCACTAAGAAGAGCTCCCTTGTAGTTCATGTTGCAGTAAAATTGCATCTGCTTTTTCCCCTTAATCAGTATCCCTGTCCATATTTTCTCTGCATTTGTTGGAATTAAAATTCTTTGGTTTTATAAAAATGTATTTGTGTTTAGACATATTGGTGCTGTCTGTCACTAGCATGAAATGCCTGTGGTGCACTTTTATATTTTTTAAAATGTGTATTTGTATGAATAGTTCTGTTTTTATGAGTGTCTGTATTTGATGACCACTCAGTGTGCTGTTATCTAATTATTTTATTTTAATTACAGAGCTCTTGGCATGGATGAAAGTTTGTTTAAACGTCTTGAGCGGAACAGTGATGCTGTTGTTCAGCTGAATGTGCAGTATAGAATGAACAGGTACTTTTTGTTTAACTGTTAAAACAGAACGTGTCCAACCTTGCAGAGTGCTCAGTTTGTTATTTTATTTTTGCAGAAAAATCATGTCCCTGAGTAACAGCCTAATTTATGAAGGCAAGTTGGAATGTGGCTCCGAGCGGGTAGCAACTGCTGTTGTGCAGCTGCCAAACCTGAAGGATGTGGAGATGGATGTGAAACTTGCCTCTAACTCCTCCGATGTCCTTTGGCTGAAAAAAGCCCTGGAACCAAATGATCCCGTTTGTTTTCTGAATACTGAAAAGGTTTGTTGTGATGAACATTTCTTATTTAATATTGTTGAGTATATGTATGTTCAGATAATATCCTTCTTGGTACATGCCTGTTAATAAAATATTTGTTCTTTGTATATGCATGTACGTCTGTTACTTGGCATGGTTTTACAGTAGCAGAGCAGTGGTAGGGCTTGGTTACAGGATTATAGGACCTACAATTATTTGCCAGGAAACAGCGAAGTGTGTCCACTGATTACAAGTTAGACAAGTGTTTGTTTGTTTTTTTTAAGGCTCCTAATTTGTTAGGCATTTCTTTTTTAAGACCCCTTCCTGTCAACCAAATGACATCAATTAGCTTCTCTTTGCAGTATAATTGTTTGGAGAAATGCTTAACTTTCTTTTATTTACCATATCTGTGGAATCTACTTAGGAGCATCTCTGAATGGGAGTGTGGTATTCCTAGCCTTTCCAGTTATCTTCTTCTCCCACTTATTACACACTAGAACAGTGGTAATCAAACTACATTCATTTTTTTCAAAATCTTCTCTTGAAAACTGCTCTCCAGTTACTTTTTCAATTTTTCTTAAGGGTGCCACTTGTTAAAGTGCCCACATTAAGGTCTATATCACATAATCGAAAGCTGATAACTCTGAAGCTCAAAACCGCAAACTTCAAACCTCGAAAGCTGACAACATCGAATCCACCAAAAAAAAACCCCTAATTACCCAAAACAAAAAACAAAATGCTTTATGCAGGGTGGCAAGCCCCCCCTCCACACCCCCCGCTACTTAAATATATCAACTCCGAGATCGCATTACAGTGCAGTAAAGGGAAATCTTCCCTTCCCACACTGTATGGCGACCTTCGTTCTACGGTTTGATGTTTTTGACCTTCGAGGTTTGAAGTTTGGAGCTTTGTGCTTCAGAGTTGTCAGCTTTCGAGCTTATCATATAAACCCCCACAGTAATTTTTTTGTATGAAAACTCCAGATTTTGCTGTACAAACCCTACCCACAAATAACACAGAAGACTAGGCTTCACTGCTGTAGAATTTGAGTTGCGTCTTTTCTTTCCTGTAATGTTAAGGTGTCTCAAGTGCAAAACAGTCGATGCCCTTCTATATCGCCATCACAGTATTGTTCACAGTAGGGAACTCCTGCCAAAGGTAGCCTAACTTCCGAACAATATACCAAAGCCTTTAGATCTTATATTTGACCCTGTCAGAGACCAGGCCAAAAAACAAACTGAAGAAACACATATTAAAAGACAAATGAAAGGCCCAAGGAAACAAACTGCTGCAGTTAGAGTCCAGAAGAACTTTAATCTAGAAACTTTTTGAAATAGAAACTTCTTTAAAACTATGAGAGATATAAGCGCTTTTGTTGTCAAAAATATATGAACTTCATCAGATAAACATTGCTGGAAGTGCACACAAAATTTGTAACTTTTGTGTTCAATCACATGACTGCATCATCTTAAAGGAGCCATCATAAAGAAATTCACAGTGCATAGCACTGAGTCCATTCAATTGACAAAGTTTGCAAACAAGGAAAATTTTATATATATATATATATATATATATATATATATATATAAAACATCCTAGCTGACAGGTTCAGCGCAAACTTCTCTCCCCCCCTCCCCACCAAAAGGGCAAATATCTATCCCAGCAAAGTGCTGCCCCCCCCCCCTGACATCTCAGATGCTCAGGTAAGAGCCACCCTCTCCAAAGCAAAAAACACAGCATCAATGGGACCAGACGGTGTCCCGGGCTGCGTCCTACATGAACTCCAAGAAGAGCTAAACCCAAACATAAAACTACTGTTCAAGCTCAGCCTTACTACAGGATATGTACCCAAAGAGTAGCGTACAGCAACAGTGGTCCCTCTCCACAAAGGTGGTGCCTCAACGAATTTTGGAAACTATCGCCCCATAAGCCTGACTAGCTTGGTCTGCAAAGCTATGGAAAATGATCATCATGGACCTCATAAATAAAGATATTGGGGACCTACAGACACTGGATCCTACCCAGTTCGGCTTTGTTTAAGGGCAGATCCTGCCTCTTAAACCTGATCCATTTCTTTGAAACAGACACCAAGGCCATTGACGAGGGGAAAGGTGGTCCACACAGCCTGCCTGAACCTCGCAAAAGCCTTCAATACAATACCCTACTCGGGCATTATAGATAAGCTCACCAGCTTAAATATAAACCCCTATGTCACTAGATGGGTTGCAAACTGGCTCAAGGACAGAGCTCACATGGTTAGAATTGCTGGAGCCATGTCAGACTCCAAACCAGTTACAAGTGGCGTCCCACAAGGCTCAGTCCTGGGACCTCTCTTGTTCGGTATATATTTCTCGGAGGTACAAGCCAACACGGAAGGACTGTGGCTGACCAAGTTCGCAGATGACTGCAAACTAGGCGCCATAATCGACTCTCCAGCCAACACAAGCATCCTACAAAAGGGCCTCATAGAAATAGACAACTGGTACCAGAGCCATGGCCTCAAGCTAAACGCCAAAAAGTGTATAGTCATCCCCTTTGGCAAAAACAAAGTGCCCACAAATTACCACATAGGTGGTAATCCATTATGTACGGAAGAAGTAATTAGGGACCTGGGGACCCGAGTTGATAGCAATCTCTCATTTGAAAACCACGTGGCCAAAATGGTTAGAAAAACATTTTATATAGCCCACGTAATCATGAAGGGATTCACATCTAGATCAGGGGAGGTCATCGTGCCTCTTTACTCATCCCTCATCAGACCCATAATTGAGTACAATGCCACTTCCTTACCAGACACCTGCAGCAACTGGAAAGACCCCAAAAGTACCTCACCAAGAGGATCAAAGGGCTCAAACAGATGCCATATGCTGCCCGGTTAAAGAAACTCCAGCTCTACTCAGTGGCATACCGCCTGCTCAGAGGCGATCTGTGCCTGACGTATAAAGCCATGTCCAACCCGGAATTAATGGACATGCTGCACCTCAGAAAATCCAAATCCCATCGAACCACGCGCTCGAGAGACTTGAACCTCAGCACTGAAATAAATAGGACATGCTGGAGGGACAGATTCATAACCCAGAGGCTCCCTTCACTCTGGAATAAAATCCCAGTCCAGGTTAGGCAGAGTCCCTCATTGACTCTCTTCAAGAGGAATCTTGATGAGTGGATGGGAGATCGTAGGTTTACCCGGTATCACTTCTGTGGGACTGTTACACAGAGGCACAGTATACTAACCTCGAAAAAGGGCATAGCAAAATTCATTTAAAATGGGTGGCGAAAGCCAAACACACTCTGGCTAGGCTTATAAATGCCCTAGGGCAGATAGCCTAGTATGAACCTATATATATATATATATATATATATATATCTATATATATATATATATATATATATATATATATAGATCTAGGACATTTCACCAAATGCACATTTCACCGAAACTCATATCACTGAACACAAATCACTGAAAGCACAATTCACTGAAACACATTTCACCAAAAATGGTATATGGCCTTGTCCCCACTGTAGTGCGACCCTGGAGTTGGTATATATATATATATATATATATATATATATATATATATATATATATATATATATATATAGTAGGGGAGGCACCGCCCTCCATATATTTCAAATATATATCATGTTTAGATAAGAGTAATAGATTGCAATTGCAAGTATGCATGTATATAGTGTAACACATTTAAAATATGTGGGGGGCTGTGCCCCCCACACCCTCCTACTATATATACCAACTTCAGGGTCACACTACAGTGGGTACAAGGCCATATACCATTTTCGGTGAAATGTGTTTCGATGAATTGTGTTTTCGGTTAGTTGTGCTTTCGGTGAAAAATGCACAGTAATTTAAATTTCGGTGAAATGTGCATTCAGTGAAATGTCGTAGATCCATATATTTATATTTATATAAAGTGTAAAATGCATTCCCTATAAAATCAGAAAAATGAAGACAAAAGTATGTAAAAATATGTAAACTATAAACCCTGTACTTAGGGCTCATCTTTCCAGTACTTTTAACTTGAGCAAGTATGCTATTGAAACATGTTAATTGAATTCAGGTCAAGTATTGGCATTCAAACACACTTTTTTTTTTCAAAAAACTTTTTATTGAATTTTCAAACATTGAAATAAAAATACAACAACAGAATTAAAATACATATTGAGAGAAAAAAAAATGAAAAATTAGGAGATATATATGATAACACAATTTTTGTATAATAAATGCATATATCTCACTGCAGTCTGAGAACATACAATAATTATCTACAACATATACTGATGTTAACCAAAGAGTATTTCACAGTAGATATATATCTAAAATGAAACAAATATATAAATATATAGGAGACTGAGATCTATGAAACCCAAAAGGAGAGTAACCATTTATACACTATAAATGATATGTAACACCTTTTCTATAGCTTTGTTGATTTGTGTCGACTTCTTGGGACTTCTCACTACCTTTTTCTGTGCACTAATATATGTATTGGCTAGAATTTTGAAATTATTCCAATTCAATTTGGTACGATCTAACCAATTTTGGGTGATATAGAGTTTTATAAGTGAACATATGTATAATAGTACTTGTGTATCCAATTCGGAAAGATAAATATTTGGTATGTGTAGTAATGTAGTCTCCCAGGATAGGGTGGATTTGTGATAGCCCATTTTCTGTAAACGGACTTTTAAAGAAGTCCAGAGTTTATGTGAATGATAGCAAGACCATAAAATATGTAACAGATCTGCATTAGGGTGAGAACAACAAGAACATGAGGCCGATTTATTAGCGTCAAATTTGTTAAGTTTAGAAGGAGTGAGATGTGCGTTATTATTAATCATTAGTTGAGTGTAAAAGAGTTTTTTGAAAGGCGAGTATTCTGATGTATTTTTAATGGCTGAGAGTTTCTGATCTATAGATATATGAGAATTATGTTTGTCCCAATAATTGGAAAAAGAGACAAAATGTGTTATGAGTTATCTGATTTATAAGATTATAAGATTTAGATAACATTTTCCCTGGAAGCGTAAGAACTTGTATGATCGTGTTATAATTAGTGATATCTATGTTGTCTACTTTGATATAAGAGAATTTAGCATTGACAATATCTCTCATTTGACGTAAAATGGTTAAATAATTAGAATTGACCTTAAGTATTTTACGTATATTAGTGAGAGTTTCATTTTTGTATTGTATCAGATCCCAAACAGTGAAATCTTTGATCAGGGGAAAGTTTGAAAGATTAATAGGAATATTATCTAAATTAATATTAGGATTTAAATGGAGAGGTTGCATTAATTGAAATGTATTTTCTAAGTTGACAAGTTTTAGCAATTCTTGAAAAGCAAAAATTTTTTGTTTTAAAGAGTTTGAAATTTTTAGCTTATTCATGACATCTAAAGAAAGAAAAGGAAGAGCTAATGGATTAATATTTTTAGTTAAAATGTGTTGATACCATAATTTTGTCCAAATAGGGTATTGATTATACCTGTCAGTATTTATATTCAAAATAGATAATAATCTATTAGCCGAAATGATCAAATAATATAGATGAAAGTTCGGAAGACCAAGTCCTCCCTTGTTTTTAGGAGAGATTAATTTACTGTAAGAAATTCTCACTGATTTGGGAAACCATAAAAAACTAGCCAGGACTTTATTAATTTTTGAAAAAAAAGATTTTGGAATCAGCTGATCCACAGCATTAAATTGAAATAGTAATCTGGGGAGAATATTCATTTTTATTATTGCTGCTTTTGATAAAAGTGATAAATTAAGCAATTTCCATCTATTTAAATCAAGTATAACAGACGACCATATTTTAGCTAAATTATTTTGAAATGTGGAGAGACCATTATGATTCACATTAATCCCCAAATATTTAAAATTCTGAACTATCTGGAAAGCGGAGTCTGGAAATAAATATGATTTGTGAGCAAGTGAATTTATGGGGAAAATAAGTGTTTTTTGAGTGTTAATCTGATATCCCGAGGCCTCAGAGAATCTTTCAATAGAACCAATTAGTTTTGAAAGGTCAGAGCAGGGCGTTTGAAAATATATTACAAGATCATCTGCAAAAGCCGACAAGCATACTTTAGTGTTAAGAATTCTAGGAATTTTGTGAAAAGTATTTTGTGTTATATATAATAATAAAGGCTCAACATATAGATTGAATAAAAAGGAGATAGCGGGCATCCTTGTTTTGTGCCATTAATGATCTTTATGCTTTTGGATACTTTCTTATTAATATAAAGAAAGGTATAAGAATTTTTATATAAAATTTTTATAAAGTCTATATAAGAAGCAGGTATATTAAAACAAGACATAATGTGAAAAAGAAAATCCCAATTGACTCTATCAAAGGCCTTAGCAGCATCAAGGATCAGTGCATACAATGGGTTTGAATCTTTTTTAGTAAAGTGTATAAGAGAATCTATTGTCAAGGTATTATCCCATGAATGTCTATGTGACATAAAGCCCGCCTGCTCCGAAGAGATCAAGAATGGTAGGATATTTTTTAGTCTAAACGCAAGTAAAGAAGCTAAAATTTTGATATCAATGTTGATCAGAGATATAGGTCTATAATTATTAGGATCATTTTTTTCTTTATCTTTTTTCAAGATTAAAATGGTTTTTGAAGTGTTCCAATACAGATCAGATATACCATGAATCATTATATAATTAAAAATTTCAAAAAGAAGAGGTGAAAGCTCAGATGAGTAAGTTTTGAAAAATTCAGGTGTAAAGTCATCTGGTCCCGGAGATTTACTAGTCTTAAGTCTGCTAATGGCTTCCGATATTTCTTTAATAGTCAACGGGGCAGAGAGTGTATTCTTTTGTTGATCATTTAATCTAGGAAATTTAACAGAGGATGCAAAGTTCACTATATGTTGTTTACAACTAGATTTGTTTTCCTTTGAGTATATCTCTGAGAACAATGATGTAAAGAGCTGCATAATTTCCAAATCAGTATTATAGAACTTGTTGTTATGTTTTAGTGACGAAATTCTAGGGAGGGATTGATTACCTTTAATTATTCTGGCTAGCACTTTAGAAGGGACCTGTGCCCATTCAGAGTATGTAGCTAAGAGCCTTTGCTCTGATATGGTAAGATTTTGTTGATGTAGAAGTAGTAATTCTTTTTGGGAATTTAATAATAGATCATATGCAGAGGAATTAGGACACATTCTGTATTGATTTTCCAAAATCTGGATTTTTGTTTTTAGCTGTAACTCTTTATTTCTATATTGTTTTTTAAAATATGATGCTTTGTTAATTAGTATACCTCTAAGAGTTGCCTTACATGCAGCCCATTGTATATCTAAAGGAATTTCTGATTTATCTAAATTAAGATATGTTTCTTTCAAAATTTCAGTTATTTGTTTATGTGTATCTTCATTTGTAAGTAAGTTATTATTCAGTGTCCATCTATTGTATAAAGAAGTATCTAAAGTATTTAAAGCCAAACTAATTCCGAGAGATATTCTAGAGTGGTCAGAAAAAAATCTGGGTTCAAGAGAATAGCTAATTTTCCTTTGAGTAAGGAAGTTGGAAATAAGAAAAAAGTCTAACCTCGACCATGACTTGTAACATTTTGAGTAGTATGTGAAAATGTCTTTTCTGTCATACTGTGTTATGAGAGAAATAGGATCTATGAGATTAAGATCTATTATTATTTCTTCCAGAGCAATGGAAGCTTGGAAATTGTACGAGGAGGATTTACTAGTACGGTCAGTGTCTGGATTAATGATAGCATTCCAATCCCCCCCTAATATAAAATAATGATCTTTAAAAGAGGAGAGAATATTATAAATTTGTATAAAGAAGATATGTTGTTGATCACACGGACCGTAAAGATTAAAAAATATAATTGGTTTATCAATGTTACGGAAACAGGAGATAATGTAACACCATCTTCCATTAATGTCATATTTCATATCAGAAATGGTTCCCTGAAAATTATTTTTAATTATAATGGCCACTCCACTTGAATTCGTACTATTACCAGCTGCTACAATCGTTTTAATCCATTTCTTGTTTGTTTCTTTATCGAAGTTTTCTCTATTTAAGTGTGTCTCTTGTAAGAAGCATATATTAGCCTGTGATTTAAATAGAAGATGAAATAATAGGGATCTCTTATTTTTATTTTGTAATCCTCTCACATTCCATGAGTCAATATTTAAGGCCATATAATTAAGTAAAATGAATATATAACATATACCTAAGATTTGGCAAAATGTATTTATAACTATAGACCTCAATTCTTTGTATTTATTATAGTGTATCTTGATGTCTCCCATAAAAATTATTTTAAAGATCCTATAATATTCCTTCCCAAATACCCGCCTAGCCACCTACCCCCTGCAAGAGAAGAAAAATATAAGTGAATCAAACAAGTGTTTTTGGTTAACGCTATCAATATCAATTGCCTCAAATTAGCATAAAGAACTTTATATAAAAGCCTAACTAAACAAAAAAACATTTTTATAATATCAAACATATTTACATAACTAACTAAATTCAAGATGTCCAACATATTTAATCCCTGCTCACATATATATTACACGAGCTCTAAATTTAGGTAGAATATATAACAGTTTAAAGAATTTCCTCAACGTCATATTCTAAATATTAATATAAATCTAGTTTGTATAAAATTACCATGTATGGAAAACAAATGCAAGATAGTATTAACATTACCCCATACATGTGATACCTTCTGGAAAAACTAATATTGATTGTGTCAAATATAAATAATGTTTTGATTAAATAAGAGATATTTTATATATAGCTAACAAGATGAATATATTATGCAAATATTCATATAGTAAGATATGTCATGTTACACTATAGTGATATTGTGAATAACCGTAACAGTAAAATCTAACTCACAACATAAAACATATGAAATATGATTCTAGCACCAAATGTGCCTGTATCTTAATAAACACATTTTATTTGTAATGTCTTTTCCATTTCCAATTAAATTTCAGACCTCATATACTGACACACAACATTGTCAATACTTGTGTATTTTTATCACTAAATAAGTGAACATTGCAATTAGAGGTCTATCCCCCTTATGTCATGTAATTACACACAACAATCAGGAACTTCTAAACTTTTACCTTGCAGACTACAAGAAATAAACTATATCTGTCTATATATAATAATTATTGATGTGCGAAGAAATACTATCTATGCATGTATACAACAAGAAAAATGAAAGTCCATATATGGTATATAATAAATCAAATTTTACATGGACCTATGCATAGACAAAAGTAAGATTAAATCACCCAACTTCATACAATTCTCACATTGCTGTGATGACTACATACAATTTTATTTCTATCAACTATATTAGGCTGACCAGATACAATAATCTAATGTAACACTCAGCTGTGGAGCAAATTACTGAGTAAACAAGACATCGCTCCGACATATTTCTTAAATCTAGGTTGAGCAACACAAGCAAAACTGTCTGTTATAAAAAGAAGAAAGACAATCATTGCATGCTGTTCTAACATGCTTGCTATATCTACGTCTGCCCCCAATATCATTTAAGCAGAAAGTTTGCACATATTTCAGGCATCGGAGCTCGTAAGAGCATTCAAACACAACAGCCGAGCATCAAGTCTGCAAACAAATCTATATGTTAATTGGATCAATGGATGTAACCACAAGTGCTGTCATAACAGCATATTAAGAAAAACAAAAAGTCTAGCGGGCTATACTCAGGGTAAATTACAGAACATCTTAATGTCTGTATAAATTAATTGAAACCCCTTTCATAACATAAAAATTTGACACAACATTTGTGAAACAAAGCCTTACCATTCCGTTGAAATGCCCAAACCGGAGATTCTTTTCGCATCTCAGAGTTCCGACAAACACAGGTTGCAGAAGACAGAACACGAATCGCATTGTAACAACCTATATTGGTTTACATGAACAAAAACACCCTATACATTATACAATATATTTTTGGCTGTTTAGTTTTAATTCCAGTATAACTCGCATTGTTGTTATAACGCCAGCCCTACGCAACATTCACTGTGTGCCAGGGCATGACTAGCGAACCGATGACACATAGATCTAGACTAGACACCATCATTAGCTGGATGTAAAAAATAAAGAAAAGTACAGAGTTTAAACTATATATGTACGTAGACACTGTAAACCAAGGCTTTCATATAAAACGAATCCAGCAGCTGTTCTCGGTGAATGATGACGTCACAGCCAACCTCGGAGATCCCTAGAAGACGCGTGGCTAGGTAAAGACAGCAGTTGATGAAGGAAGGAGAAAAATCTTCACCCTGGCAAGCCTCGAGAAGCGGAGATTCTCCCTCCAAAACAGCTGACATAGGGCAGTGAACTTTTTTTTTTTCCCCTGCAAAATACAAGTACACTACTTCGCAGTTCACAAATGAACTTGCAATGCTTATAAAAAATCTAAATCCAGCAACACATTCCTGAAAAAAATAAATGTTCACGATGAGATCAAATCTACCTAAAAAAAGGAGAAAACTACAATATATATATACAAATCTTCTGCACATCCATAGCTAGAATAAAACTGAGTAACAAATAGCAGATATTTCCTAAAGAGACATAATAATAACAGAAAAAACACCACAATTTAAACCAGTTTAGAAGTTACACATTAGGAGACAGAGTCAGGAAGCTTTTTGAATACTTTAAAAAATATATCTTTTGCTTCCTTGGCATCAGAGCATATAAACTTTTTATCATTAAATGTAAAAGACAAGGTATTAGGATAAGACATGCGGAATCTTATCCCTCTCTTTATCAAATCTGCACAATAAGGAGAAAGTTTCTGTCTGTTTAGTTTTATTTGAGAGGGAAGATCTTGTGAAAATGACAGTTTGTGGGATTTCCATAAAAACTGCTTTTTGCTTTTTGCTGCTTCCAAAATTTGAAAAGTGTCTTGAAAGTTTAATAATTTAGTATAAATAATCCTTGGTGAAGAAGAATCTTGACTTGCACGTAATGCTCTATGAGCTCTTTCTACAGTTATAGTTTTTGAGGATGTTTCACAATTTAACAATGTTTCAAAGATGTTCCGAGTTACAGATAACAAACTTTTATTATCATAAGATTCTGGTAAACCACGAATAATGATGTTGTTTCTACGACTCTTGGCTTCTAAGTCAATCATTTTAGCTTGTAATTCAGAAATAACTTTATCTTTTGACTTTAGATTACTTTCTAATGAATCAGTTTTTATCTCCAAAGCTGAATTTCTATTTTCAATTATGTCTATTCTGTCATTTATTTGCTTTAGAGTTTTACTAAAGTCAGCAAATTGTTCTGAGAAGTTTTGAATAGCACTTTGTATTGGTTTTAGAGCTAACTTTAGTTCATCTAAATAAAAGTTTGATTAATTTAAGTCTTTGTTACTTACTTTAGAAGTATCAGGAGATTGTTTAGATGTTCTCAGTCTTTTTGAAGAGGTATCTTTTTCAGGTGAGAGCATTGAAGAGAACTTGGCCTCAGAGGCTGGGTCTCCATGGAGTCAGATTTAGAAGCCATGCCCAGAGATGAGGAGATGATAACAGGATGTCAGATTCCAGGAAACTTCCTAAGCAGCAGGTGACCAAGTCAGATAGAACACACAAACTGTTCTGAGGTAAAATATATCCCAAGGTAAAATTTCCAAAGATAAAAATGTTCCAGCAGTATGTAAAAAGGTTTGTAAAATCTTTTCTTGAAAAAAGCTGAGGAAAAAGATTATTACAAAGTTGTAGAAAAACAAAGATGATACAAATCTGTGAGGAGCCCAAAGAACAGGGACTAGTCTAGTCGGCAGCCATCTTGGAATCCAGCTGGCATTCAAACACACTTGCCAATATAATTCACGTTTTTCCAGTAATAAGGTCCATGGATTTTCGTTACTGTTGGAAGGCATTTATTCCAAAATACAAAATGTGAACGTGTGATGTGGGTAACATTTTGTGTCTGTAGAGGGCATTAGTCTCTTTTCCTGTCCAGCAATGTTTATCTGAGTATTTCTGTGAACGAAAGCACTTATCTCTCATAGTTTAAGAAATTTTTATTTCAAAAAGTTTGTAGATTAAAGTTCTTCTGGATTTTACCTGCAGCAGTTTGTTTCCTTGAGCCTGTCAGAGAGCAGCATGCATCCTTCATTTCACACGTCCTGTGAGGATTTACAGGCATCTGCTCCGGACATTGAGGTTAAAATGCAATTGATGATCTCAAGAGGGCCCTAGAGGGATTACACAGATTCTGGTAAGGGAAGAGGTTCGAAGTACTCTTATTGAATCCCGTCAAGGGTCGGAACCTCTGGTATTGGGGTTGACATCCTACCAAGAAAAAAACGAAAACTAAGCATTCTTCTGTAACACCCTAAGGATCCTCAAAGGGAATGGCAAGAGTTTGCTCAGAGCCTGTTTAATGCCTTAATGGCCCTGAAGCCTCCCCAATGGGTTTCTGTACCTACTTTTCCTCCAACTTCAGCTTCTTCCAAGCAGACTAGGGAACCTGATTCTTCAGATGAAGATTCAGAATCTGATGATGGGTTCTTGTCTTACTTTCCCTGATGACTTTAAAGGCCTTTGGCTTATGGTTCTTACAGGGAGTTCATTAGTTCTGTGTTTCCTTTTGATGAACTGTCGTTTGGCTACACTATAGCTAGAAGAGTGGAATACTTTAATGGGACTCTTCTAAAGTGTCTGATATCCAAAAAAGGTATTATAAGCTGCTTCAGGGGGACACTCCTAAACTTTCTACAATGCCTTCTGTGTTGGATGCCTTGTTGGACATCTTTATAGCTGCTTCTAAGTCTCCTGATTTTCAGCCTCCTGCTCCAAAGAAACCTGGCAGATTCTATAAGGTTCCTGAGGAATGTCCATTCTCATTTAAGTGTCCTGCTGATCTTGCTGTGGTGTCAGTCTTGTCTGACAAATCTTCTAAACTTTTGCCCTCTTCCAAGCTTCTGCCTTCAGATAAGGACAATAGGACAATGGAGAGAATTGGTAAGAAGGTTTATACTTCTACTTTGTCCTTTCGGGCCATCAATTTCCAGACCCACACAATCAGATATGCTCTAGCCTTGACTCCCCAAGCTTGTCAGGTTATTTTGACCTCCCTGATTCTGAAGCAAAATCTCCTGCTCTGTCTTTTTTGGGTTCTAATTCTCAGGTGGCTCGTCACTCTAAGTGTAGCTACAATGCTATTTATGCATTTTCCAGAGCTGCTGCCTTGGGGTCTGTCATGATACGTTATTCTTGGCTTCACTTGCATTCTTTATCTGAAGACATTAAGATCAAGTTGCTGGCTGCTCCTTTAGATAATAAAAAGATCTCCTTGTACTGCTGCTGCTATGTTTAAGCCTTTTCAGGAAAAAGGGAAAGCGCCTCAGAATCTTATACATAGTTTGGTATCCTAACGTTCCAGAAGAACTATCCTATTAGATCTGTTTGTTTGCAGCCAGCCTTGTCAGGCCACCAGAGGCAGGAATGGTGGTAGCGAGCTCCTCCTGCTAAGTCTTCTGAGGCTGCTGTGGCTCAGAAGCCTCCTTTATCTGACAAGACTGCTTCTCTTGACATTTTGCCACCCCTACCTCTTGGCCAGGTTCCCTTGTCCCTTCAGCTCTCCCTCTGTCTTCCAAACTGGCATATCATCACCTAGGACCCTTGGATTGTATCTGTCATCCGTCAGGGTTACTTCATGGTGTAGAAGTCTCTCCTTCCTTTTTCAGGGATTTCTTAACCTCCTTGAGAACAGCTTCCTTATTTCTCAGAGGTTCTTGGGTCCCTGGTGGAACAGGAAACTATTCAGTTTGTTCCTCCTTTCCAAGTTAGGAAGGGGATTCTACTCCAGAATGTACTTGGTTCCTCAAAGGAGGGCACGTAGAGGCCTATTCTGGATCTCTCCTTGCTCAACACCTTTCTCAAGGCTCCTTTCTTTTAGATGGTTTCTCACCAAACCCTGTTTCCTCTGTTGCTACCCCAGGCTTTTTTGGTGTCCTTCGATCTGAAGGATGGTTACCTTCATATTCATTTTCACCCTCTTTTCAGGAGGTGTTTACATTTCTCTGTTTCTTCCTCTCATTTTAAGTTCTGTACTTTGAACTTTGGCTACTCTACTTGCCCCAAGAGTATTCACAAAATGCCTAGCTCCTGTGATTGCATTTTGCAGGCTCCAAGGCATTCAGATTTTTCCTTATCTAGATGACCTGTTGCTTCAGATGCCTTGTCCCAGTTGCCTTTTACAGGATCTGGAGTTTACTATATTGCTCCTCCAAAGACTGGGATTCAGTATCTACTTTTAAAAGTCTGTACTGACTCCCTGTCAGGATTATGTGTATCTGGATTGCAGGATTAAGACAGTACCAATGTTGACCTCTTCCACCTCCAAAAGTTCTGTACTTGACAGCTTTCTTTCAGTCTCATCTTTCTCTGCCTGCTGTTCCAGCCAGAGAATTTCTTCAAGCTCTGGAGTTCATATCCTCTTCTATTCCAATGCTGCCTCTTACCAGACTGTACATGCGGAAGCTTCAGTGGTGCTTCAGATCAGTTTGGCTTCAGTATTGCTACCACCTGTTTTTCAGTGTGTCTGTCCTTCCTTGTCTAAAGCTGGAATTTGAGTGGTGGATTCAACGACTTCCCCTCAACTCAGGCATGCCCTTTCAGCCTCCGGTTCCTTCTCAATAACTGTTCACAGATGCTTCAGACATGGGGTGAGGGGCTTCTTGTTGTCATCAGAAAGTTCAAGGTCTTTGCCACCCCATCAGAAATTAGACTGTATCAACATCAAAGAGATGAGTGATTCTGTCCCTTCAGGCCTTTCTCCCCATGCTATCTCCAGGCCCTCTGAAGGTTTGCACGGACAGCACCACAGTGATGTGGTTTGTCAACAAGCAGGGGGCACAAAGTCTTACCTTCTCTGCAGGTTGTCTGTTCAGGCCTAGCATCTGGCTGTCCGTTATCAATTAATTCTTCAGGCAGTGTATATTCCTTCAGAGCACAGTATAGTGGCAGATGCCTTGAGCAGGTCTAAAAACACAGGTTCACAAATGAATATTTCTCAGAGGCGTATTTCTAGACATACTCTATCAGTGTGGTATTCTTCAGGTAGACCTCTTTGCCTCCCCTCCAAACAGGCAGCTCCCTTTTTTCTGTTGGAGTGCCATGCTATCTGGAGTGGAAGAAAAATGCCCTTTCATTTCCTTAGAAGGGGATATTTCTCAGTGCCTTCCCTCCCCTTCCCCTACTTCCAAGAGTCCTGCAGAAGATTCATCTGGACTCCCCAAACATCTTGTTAGTGACTCCCTTTTGGCCAAGACAGCACTGGTTCCCCTCTTAATGCATTTGGCCAAGGCAGTGTTACCTCACCAGTTGAATCTCCTCACATAGGACAAGGTGTCAGTCTTCCATCCTTACTTGTCCACTCTTCACCTGACACTGCGGGTGATGGGGTTTTGATCTTTTTTAGGCATCTCTTTTCTGAGAACGTGCTCAGTGTTTTACATGACGCAAGAAAGCCTGCAACCAGAAAGTCTTGGATGTCCAAATGGAAGAGATTTCTGTCTGGTGCCAGGATCTTTTTTCAGTGGGGGGCCCTCCGGTTCTTTGCTATTTTTGTGAGTTGTTCCAGTCTGGCTTGACATGTTGTTCTGTAAAGACCCATTTGTTAACTATTTCTGCCTGTCTGCCCTTGAATTCTCCTTTGGCTTCTTTCTTTGAGGTCAAATAGTTCCTTAAAGGTGTTCTGCATCTTAGGCCCCCAAGGAAGCCTATTCCTCCTCCTTGAGACCTTAATTTTGTTTTAGAAAAATTGACAAAGCTCCTTTTGAGCCTACAAGTTCAGCTTCTCTGCAACATTGTACATGGAAGACTGTCTTATTGCTTGCACTTAGTTTATCTCAGAGGGTTTCTGAGCTTCAGGCCCTTATGACCATCCCTCCTTTTTTTGGTTTTATACAGGGATAGGGTGTCCCTTCATACTAATCCTTCTTTTATTCCCAAGGTGGTCAGTGAGTTGTCTTTGAGTCAGGCAGTTCAGTTGCCTTTCTTTTTTCTTTCTCCTCAGTGTGCTGTTCAGAGGGTCCTGCATACCTTGGATTTGCATAGACAGGTCAGTATTCTTCAGATAAGAGTAAGGCTGTAAATTTGACCAGCTTTTTGTTTCTCTTCATCCCATGACATTGGGTTGGGCAGTTTCTAAGTAAACCATCTCCTCCTGGATATCTAAGACCATTTTCTTTTCATGGCAAATGTCTGTCTACTTCTGTTAGAGCTCAAGCCACTTGGGTTTTTGCCTCTTCTGGTGCTTTCTTCTAGGGGTTGGATACCAGTTCTGTCCTTGTAGCTGCTATTTGGTCTTCAGCGGTGCATACCTTTACTAAGCATTATAAATCGAGGATACGGTTTTTAGGGTCAGAGCAGGTTTTGTTCACTCCATTCTGCATGGGTTTTGTTGAGGGCCCTTCTCAGTCTTCCACCTCCCAATCCTTTTCTTGAGATTTTTGTACTGTGCCTGCTTTCAAGAATACTGCAACAGTGAATAGAGCAGGACATAGTACAACTGTGTAAAATCTCTCCATAACAGTAGATGTCCTGTTCACTGTTGCAGTATTCGCTCCCTCCCACATCCCCCTTTTTTCTTTTGGGTTTGTTTTGGTTCCCTTCCTGGCCGAGTGTCTCCCTTTTCCATCTGTATTTTTCTCCTTGATATGCATAGCCTCTTTTCCTATGGAAACTGTTCTCTTCTGGGGCAGTTTAGTTTTAGGTAACTGCATTCATACTTTTCCATTATGCCCTACATCCTGTTTGGGGAGCATACCTGTGATATATGGTACATACAAGGTCTAAAGCCATTGGTATACTGGCTAGATGTGGGACTTTCCTTGGCAGGAGATCCCTACTGTGAAAACCACTGCAACTGTGAAGAGAAGGACATCTAATGTTATGGTAAAATTTTACACAACTGGACTTTTTATGGAACTCTAGTAGAAGCATTAGGAAATATTTTTGTCCTAATAACTCAGGATACTTCCCATTGTTAACCCTTTTTTTTTTTTTTTTTTTTTTTTATTTACAAGGTGCCACTGCCCAGTTAAGGATTGCTGTTGGTAAAAAGGGGCAGGTGGTGACCCTACAGTTTCTTCCAGAATCATGCATTCATTTTTTAATTAAAGTGGATTGCTATAGTTTTTAAACCACTTTTTCACAAATGCCTCTATAGCTGAAAATTACCTTCATAGATCTTTTTGTATTGTGTTTTATGTCTTTGGGCTGGAGTTATCTTCAAGATGTCTCCTGTTAATTATTTATCCTAGTCTCACTGTAATCATGTAGAAAGGCCATCCTGGGCCAAATCGATAATTTGTCAAGGAAATCTAGACATTTAGGCTCTTCTTGTGCAGGGAAGCAAGGCTGCTCATATTGTACATTCAGGAGCTTGCTTGATTTAGGCTCTTCTTGTGCAGAGAAGCAAGGCTGCTCATATTGTACATTCAGGAGCTTGCTTGATTTAGGCTCTTCTTGTGCAGGGAAGCAAGGCTGCTCATATTGTACATTCAGGAGCTTGCTTGATTTAGGCTCTTCTTGTGCAGAGAAGCAAGGCTGCTCATATTGTACATTCAGGAGCTTGCTTGCTGTTATTGCAGAGCTCAGCACAAGGAAATTTGCAAGACTCTACCTGAGAAAGGTAGGTCCCAGTACCTGCTTGTGGTATGCTGCCATTCAGTGCACAGGACATGAAACACATGGTGGCAGTCATCATAAACTTTAGCAAACTGCTGTTGATTCGGTCAGCGGCTTTTTCAGGGAGCCTCATCTCAACATACAGAGAGCTGCAACCTGCTAAAGGACTGAGGATTACAGTGATGTTTCCCTGACAACACTGAGCACGTTGCTCCTCCAAAGAGCCAAACAGTAAGAATACTTAGTCCCGTGATGCAAGCTTTACAGCTAAGAGCAAAAACAAAAATGGTATTCAGTGATCTCCTTATTCGCATCGCAGAAGACCCATTAATCCAGCTATTGTAAATGACGAGCAGTAGCTAGCTAAATTGGTGCCCTTGGGCATTCAGTCCCCCAACAGTTGCCCCCCCATCAAAGACCTCCACATTGCTCATATGAATTGTTGCAATACCTAGCCAGTACAGTTACTGAGACCTGACACAGGTACATGCACACTTTCATTCCTCGTCTTTTCCTTTATACAGTCACAGCTGTTTACATGAATGAATGCCAGCAAATGACAATACTGTACTTCTCCCAATCAGCATTGCTGGCATTAACTCCTTAACAGCTTGCACCTTGCTCTAGCTCTTTCTAAATAGTGTATATAGTGTAATTCTTAATTTATTTATTTTTTCTACCTTTTACTTCTTGTAAATCTGTCTCTGGTCAAACTAAGACTTTCTTGTAAGTTATAAATACTGTATGTATTAGAATCCTTTAATTTTTCTAACTATATATTTTTTGTCACTTTATACTGTCAATACATACATGTACTCAGCACCTAACTTATTTTTCATTGCATTTTATACCTGTCAGACTTTCTTATTACAAAGTTAAGTTTAAATTTATATTATTGACAGACACTAAAAAGTATGTCGTAACTTATGGATTGTGTTGGCTTCCTGTTAGTAGCCCAACTTGCATGTTTCAGCCTAAGGCCTCTAATCAAGGCTGAAGTGTCTCCACTAAACCCAGTAGTATTTCTAACTGTGGCATACTATCTGACCACTTGTACAGCTTTGCCAACAGGATTCTGCGCAATCCAGTAAAGCAGCATGCATACAAGAATGTGCATAACCTATCCAATTTTAATCTAGACTGTTTCATCCCCACTCTCAAGCAATACAATTGGGATATGTTAAAAAAATATTCCTTAAGACATAGCCACCCTCATATTTAACAAAACCTTTAACAATATACTGAATGAACTTGCTTCCATCAGGAGAAAGAGTTGATCTTAATCCAGCAACATGGCTATCTAAAACAGAAGGCAACTGATGGTGCTTAGAGACAAGGCCTGGAAAGCATACCTCACCAACAAATCCTAGGAAAATCTTCTACTGCACAACAGATAGATAAGGAGAAAAACAAAAAGCAGTATAAGGTATGACAAAAAAACTCCACTACTTTAACTTAGAGCAGGCACACCAAAATAATCCTAAACCTTCTGGTAATCGGTCCAAAATCTACTAAATCCAAGCCAAAATCAACAACCCTCACGCACCCCAGAAGACACTTCAACAATCTCTAACAACTTTAACAAATATTTCCTTCAAGCTGTAGCCTCACTTATCAAAGATAAATCTACCATCAAACCAACCCCCACCAACAAACCCCCAGTGAAGCTCACTTCTCACTCAAGCCTGTCCCTACCTCCACCATAAGAAAATATCTCCTAAAACTTAAAATTACAAGCAGTGCTGCTGACAGCCTTTCTCGTGAATTTCTAAAAATTGCAGCTAAGGATCTGTCATGTCCAATATCCATGCTAATAAACAGATCCATTCTATAAGCACGTGTCCCATCCATTTTGGAAGAAGGTCTACATAGTTTCTCTTCATAAAGGGAGGACCTTCTGCTGACTACTTCAGCTTCAGATCAGTTGCCATCCTGTCACCATTATCTAAAATATTAGAAAAGTGTATCCATACAATTACTTCAATACCTAGCCATAAGCAATTTTCTCTTCCCCACACAGCATGGTTTTCATTCCAGATATAGCACCACCACTACCCTGCTTCACTTTGCTGATACTATTAATAAAAACAGAAATACAGGAAACCTAGTATTTTCCTTATTGTTAGACCCGCCCAAAGCATTTCACACAGTTGCTCACCATAAACTATTACTAAAATGTCCTCCTTAAGTCTCTCCCCTCCTTCCGCTCCTGGTTTAAGAGCTACTGAATGATTCCTAGCAGTCAATTTGCAGCAAGAACACTCTCTATTTCTACCAGTTACTGTGGGAGTGCCACAAGGTTCCGTACTCAGACCCCTCCTGTTTAACATATTTATAAATGATCTACCCACTGCTTCCAAGCACGCCACTCTTGTACTACAATGCAGATGACTCTGTACTCATAACAGGGTCTATATTACATAGACAAACAAGCAGAATTTCAACTTACCTTTACTCGACATGTGTGTTGAAGCTGCATTTCAGCAAACAGCCAAATCATCAATTTCTTTCCAAGGGAAAGAAAGCGGTCGGCCGTTCTTTTAAATCTGCAATTTTCCCAACTGTAGTGTGATCTTGGAGTTAGTATATTTAGTTGGGGGGGCACAGCTCCCCACTTTATAGTGTTTGTTTTTATGTGGTGTGCGTGGTTGCCCCATTGATTTCTTTCCATTTCTTGGCTGTTTGATGACGTGCAGCTTCGACACGTGTTGATTAAAGGTTAGTTGACATTCTGCTTGTTCAACTATGTAATATAGACCCTCTGCACAGCCTGTAACCTACAGAAACTTCAAGAAATTACTAAAGAATCCCTTATGTCCACAGAATCCTGGCTAGACAACTCACAACTCCTACTTAGCCTAAAAAAAAACAAAAGTACTGTTATTCACCCCTAAAACATTCTCTCAAAGCAAAACTCCTGTCAAAATCACTTCATTAATTAACACCCTGATTAAACAGGTCCCTAACTCCATTCCCCATTGATCACAACTTGAAATTTGACCTATACTTCCAAACTGTTATTTAAAAAAAAAAAAAAAGTTCTGTTTCTTATATAGAACCAAACCCTACCTAACAGACAGAACCAGAGAAATCATACCTAAAGCCTACCACCTACAAATGTCCACACAAAGCTGGAAAAGTACCACAATAAAATAGCTTGCTTTGCCCCTTTAGATCCCATCACTGTTTTGCCCTTAAACAAGTAAACTGGAGTGAACTCCCTGATCATCTCCAGTGTAGTCCGCTACTGCTGGCTTATACGTAGTGTATTACCCTGATAAGGGTCCAGCACTAAAAGGGATGTTTCAGCACTACCACCTTACAAAAGCTCTTCACTCTAAAGACAAACTCCTCTCCATCACTAAAGTCCAAAATGCATCAGGAGCCTTCTTATACGCAAACTATATAGGTACTGTCTGGATTGCCCTTTCCCATGCTCGCTGGCTTCTTGCAAACCAACAGGCATTCAAAACACATCTAAAAAAACACCTCTCAACACCCTGGCTCTGTAGATGTACATCTCCAGGGGGGGTACAACAGCTCTGCTTTCTTCGTCTTCTGCTATACCTTTGTCACTCTGTCTTCACCCACCCCACCTTCTGCCTGTCTTAACTCTTTTACCACTCATTTTATTTATATTTCAAAATTAAATTAACTGTCTGCTACCCACTCTTTGTAAATTACTCAGTAGTCAGTATTGTGACAGTTATCCTACTGTATTATTTATTTAACTCTATCTGTACATAGTAAAGTTAGTATAAGAAGCCTTACTGCTGTGCGTATAGTTAGTGTATAGAGTATAATTTAGTAAAAGAAACCTTACTGCTGTAAGCATAGTTACTATGCCGAGTATAATTAGTATACAAAGCCTTACTACCATATCTATAGATACTATCTTGTCTTTTTTGACTTTGTAAAATGTATTTTAATTTTCTGCCTGACATAATTGATATTATGTAACTTAAGATTTTGAATGTACTTCATGTACTGCAGCTTTTCTCTCTGGGCCTCTGCTGAAAAGGGGCCTTTGTGTCCAGCTGGACTGCCCCTGTCAAAAATGTAAAATAAATACCATTTAGCTATGTGTGTGTGGGGGGGGGGTACTGAAACCTGACTTTGTTCTCTTCACTTTGGATATATTGGGTTATATTGTGTAACCAGTGTTTTCGAAAACACCACTGCTTTATGTATATATTTTACATTTACAGTTGTTGCACAGTCTTCTTGCATGGTGCACTATGTTTTCCCTGGCAGTTGGTACATTTTCTACTAAAATTCAAAAACATTTTTTCCATTTAAACTTGTTAACTTGTATATGACATGTAACCTATTACCAGGAGTTGTATTTTTCATTTCCTTCTGTTCATCAGACTGACTAATGCTGATCATACACCATATTTAAATAATTAAACAATAATTGCATGACAAAAATAAGTTGTATGACCAAAAATCAAGTCAGTGCTTCAGTCCCTTTCTCTTTAAATAGGAAACAAAATCCTCTCTATTGTTAAGGCCGGGGGAAGCAGGCATTCAATTTCACTTGCCATAAATACTCTCACCAACCCAGCTCTTCTGCATTAAAGCATTTATCATAATTTACTGCCCCCTTTAATGCTAAGAATTTAAAACATATCTAACATGAACTTGCTTTATTATGTTTTGCTAAAGCATTTCTTTCATCTCCCAGTTCAACTGCATGTTTGTGCTATTCAGTCTGATGAAGTCTGTATTTTAGACGAAAGCGCTTACTGTTTAATGCTGTTTCCTTTCATTAAATGGCTTTTGTTTTTGTACCTTCTTAAAGTATTTTTATAGTAGTAGTAATGTTTGAAGAAACCGTGAGGCTTAGGGAGTCCTTTGTCAATTGACCTCTGGCCTCCAGTCCTTTTCCTTAGAGAGCCTGTAATGAGTTTTCTAGGAAGAAGGTGGAAGAAACTGTGGTCATTTTCCCCAATAGATGTAATTTTTGCAACCAGAATGCACCTGGGTTCTGCAGCTGTGACTCCCAAAAAGGCAGCTGGCTTTGTTAAACTTCCAGCTAAATAGAGCAATGTATTTACCATCAGTCCTCAGTCCGACTCCTCTGTGATCTCATTGTCCGACTAAAGGACCAGTAGACCATGGAAATTTGCAATAATCCAAGTTGTTTAAAGCCTTAGACATGGTGGGTGAGAAAGTGTACTCTGTCAGGTTCTGCAACTCCTTATATCACATGTCCAGAGTACATTTTTCCCTAGTAGAGCAGGTGCTGGAAAAACTTTTTCTTTGCTTATTGAATCTGAGTTCAGGGTGGTAGTGGTTAAGACTGTTGTCTTCCACAGTGTTTTACCTTGTGGTGATCTATAATTTTGACTGCACTGACACTCCAGGGTGTGCCTGCACAATATCTCATTTGTGGCTGCCCACCTTCAAGGAAGAGCTTAGGCAGATTATCCTGGGCATCCTGTTTACAGGAGAGGTGATATTTACCTAGCCATTTTAGGACCTAGTGGATTATCTCTTCAAGAGGAATTGTATGTTAGCCACCACTGTGGACATTTATGAATCGCTTTCTTCATCCCCCCCCACACACACACACACACACACACACACTTTTCTGTTCTTCCAAGCCAAGCTAACCTCATGAGAAGAAGAGACTTCCTTGCATACTGGAGAAAGGGCCTCATGTCCCAGTCTTTTCCCTTCTCCCCAAGTAATGCCAGGTAAGTTACCCAAAATAAATGACCACACCATCCTATCTCTTGCAACCCTGTCCTTAAGAGTTGCCCATTCTTTGTCAAACCTAAAATTCTTACTTTTCTCTCTTACTGTAAGTACTACTTTCATACTCTGTTCCTTTTGGTACTTGACATCAGGTTATCTACATGTTTGTGTAATAGGGCAGTGTTCCCTCCCTTAAAAGTAATCTAGCTGATTCACCCACTTTTTTGAATTTCCTGGACAATTTTATCCACCCGCAGTGAACAACCACATCTTTAAAGGACACCCTCATTTTATACCCTAATTTACTTTTATTCTTTTTTGTTGTGTCCACTTATTACTGGTGTACAGTAAAATTATTTATTTATGTATACCATCTCATTTCCCATTTTATAATAATCCAACAATTATAACTTCTAAAGCTTAACATTGTCACATATCTTACATCAAGCCTATATATTATTCCTTATCCATCTCTCTCTTCTTTCTTTATCTGCTTCTTTTCATAATATTTTATCCAATCTTCTAATGTAAACTTATCTGAAGTCAATATTTTATAATCACATTTTAGAAGGATAGATAGTCTTTGTGTATGAGCCTCTTATGTCTTTATTAACTTTACCTGCTCTTCATAGGGCCTTCATCTTTTATTTATTTATTTGCAGTTTGTTTGCCAGGATAGTCCATTGAGCCACAAGGAGCCCTTTTTCAGTGGAGTCCTGGGGAGAAAAGCTCCAGAAAAATACAAATACACAGTACACATTGCACATATACATTACAAATTATCTCATAGGAATACAAAGTAAATATGATAAGAAAAGGTTAATGATAGAATATATCAGTATAGTTCATTAAACAGCAATAAAAACACTTTTGTAAAAAAAAAAAAAAAAAAGTAGCAGCATAAGGTAACTTAAGTAGTTGGTCAAATAGTTCAGTAGAGCTGTGGGCCTATAGGAGGCAGTGATGGCGTATTTAGTTCTAGGAGGGTAGGAAGTGGTATTAGAAGGATTAGGTAGGATGGGAACAGGAGCACTTCCATTGTGAAATTAGGTGCGAGTGCAGCAAGGTTTTAAATGAGGAGAGACTGCTGGTGATGTGGATAGGAGATGGTAGAGAATTCTAGAAGCATGCAAGAGAGAAGGACATTAGGTGATTCCCAGCTGGACGTGTGGGTTTGTGTAAGTAAATTAGTTTTTGGCAATTAGATCTTAGAAGTCGTTCTGGTTAATGCATTTCAAAAGTAGTGGCTAGGGAGGGACAAAGAGAGGGGTTGTAAATGAGTTTGTGTGCTTGGATGAGTTTGGTATAAGTGAGGAGGTTAGGTAGCTCAAGCCAGTTTAGTTGGTGAAGAGAATTACAATGGTGAGAAATGGCACTGTGACCTGCTGCAAATTTTGATATCTTGTTATAGCAAGAGAAGAGTCTTCTTTTGAGGGAGGATTGCAGGTTGGTGAGGATAGATGCACCATATAGGGGGGATGGGATGATGTACGTATTGGCAAGTATGAGCCTAGTGGAAGGAGAGATATAACGATTATGGCTGTATAGCATACCAAGTTTTTTGTGTTTTTTTTTTTTTTTTTTTTGATATTTACTTGTGTTTATCGAATTTCAGTGGATCATCTATGAGCACTCCTAGTAGTTTAGTGTCAGAGACTATTTCTAGGGGCGTATTGTTTTTGCTGGTGATTATGAATAAGTGTTTATCTAGGGAGGAGGTTTTGGAGGTGGTGAATAACATAGTTTAGTTTTGGTTGTATTAAGAGCCAGATGGTTGTCTAGCATCCACTGCTCAGTAAGGGAGAAGGTGCTTCGGGTAAGCTTATTTAGAGTTGGGATGGGGGGGGCAGATGGTAGAATTGTCGGCATATTGGATGATGCTGGAGTTTGGAATGGCTTGGTAGACGTCATTAATGAATATATTGAATGCCTAAAATGGAGCCTTGGGGGGACATCTGTGGGAGTTTAAGGAAGGGTGAAGTGGCTTTGTTCCATTTGATTGCTTGTCTGGTTGTGACATAGCTGGAGAACCATTTGGTACAGGAAGGGGATAGGTCTAGTTTGGAGAGTTTATTAAGAAGCAGGTTGTGGGAAGTAGTATCCTAATGCCTTGGAGAGGTCGAGGAGAACGGTGGACATGAAATGGCCGGAATCGCGGGCTTTAATTGTTTCAGGGAAGGCGAGGAGGGCAGTGGAGGTGCTATGACTGGGTCTGAATCCATGCTGTGTGGGGGTAGGAAGCTGATTGTTGATGTGATCGGGTAAGAGTTGTTGTTGGATACATTTTTCAATAAGCTTAGAAATAGGGGATAAGATAGCCGTAGGGTCAAAGTTTGGAATGTCATTATTATTGCCTCCTTTATGTAGAAGAATAATAAAGGCTTTCTTCCAGAGCTGGGGACCTGGCTTTCTGAGATAGACCGATTAATTAATATGCTGATAGGGAGAGCAATGGCTTCTGCGGCTACTTTTAGGAAGTAGGAGGGAATTTCATAAGGGGCATTGGAACCAGGTTTTAATTTTAGGAGAAGTTTTTTTATGGTGGATATAGAGATAGGATTGATAGAGAAGTGTGGAGGTTGGGAGCAAGGGATGCTAGGGGAGAAAGGGATGGGAGCACGCTGAGGAGGGGTCGTAGAGGTGTTGGTGAAGGATGTTGTTAGCTTGCTTATGGACTCTATGAAGAAAGAGTTAAATTGGGTTGCTAAGTCCATGTCAGAGGCATCTGGGTTAGGGCAAGGGTTTTCTTTTTTTCCTGGGTTGAGTAGAGATGAGATTCCTTTCCAAAATAGTTTGGGATTAGTGTTGTGGATGGTTTGGAGAGTGGAGAAATAGGCTTTGCGGTCTGAGGTAATACTTTTTTTTACTTTACTTCGTAGTGTTTTATATTCATTAAGGGTGATGGTGGTTTTATTTTTATGGTAACGTGTCCAGGCTTTGTCACGGAGTTGCATAATAGCTAAGGTGTTTTTGGTTAACCAGGGTACAGGGTTGCTTTTTGTACATTTTGTTTTTAGAGGGGCAAAGGAGTTGAGCAGGTTTGTGAAAGTAGAGTTAAAGTAGGAGAGAGCATTATCTAGGGGAAGAGTCTTTAATGGGTTCCAGTTTGTGCTTTTTAGTGCATTTGAGAAGGTTTCAGAATTTAAGATGTTCATCATGTTTCACTGCTGCAGTCATTACATTTGGGTTATCCTGCCGTCAGGCGGTTCCCTAGTCGGCCAGAGTTCCATAGTCTTGGTCCGGCGTTGGCTGCTGTCGCTTCTTCCCTGACGTCAGTACGCCAGGGGTATATAAGATGCAGCCTACGCCATTTTCTTCGGTCTTTCTTGCCGCGCGGTGCCCGAATCAAAAGCAGTTCGCAAGTGCCGGTCGGCCGACTCCTGAGATTTCAAATTTGATTTCAGATCCGAAGTCTTCAATAAAGCTAAGTACCCCATTGGGGAAACCTTTTCTTGCCTCAGACCGATGTCAGTAAAAGTTAATAACTGTATTTCTTGTGGGAAGCAAATACCTCATAAAGATTTTCATTCTTACTGTATTCCATGCCTAGGCCCAGATCACAACGTCACTAGTTGTTGGTTTTGTGCTAGATTTAACAAATGCACTATTAAACCTCAGTTTGATTTTGCACGCCATTACTTTGGCCGAAGGTTTAATTATACCATGCCGTCGGAACAACCGACGACCGGAATTCACAAAAAACGCAAAGATAAGGATCAGGACAGGCATCCAAGGTCCAAAACTGACGAAGCCTCTTCTAGGCCAGTCGCCGGTTCGCCAGTTCTCAGTGAGGCGCTTTCGCAGCCCCTGACACCTGCTACCTCAGAGCCACAGGTCGCAACAGACTCCCACATGGAGTTGCCTAGGCCTCTGCATTCTCAAGGTGTTGAGCCTACGGAGACTAACCCTACAGATGGGTCCGGAGCTGCTGAGCAGGCTTTGGCTTCTGAAGGTGTTTTCAGACCTTCTCAACTTACCATTGCATCTACAGCCAAGTCTAAAGCAACTTTAAAGACAAAAAAGCAAGTACAGCATTCACCTGGACAGGCCTCCATGCCTAAAAAACAGATGCTCAAAATGGCCAAAGACTTAATTACTCTGATCAGGGGTTCCCATCCCCTTCCTGATAAAAGGCCTAGGCAGGATACAGACTATGATTCCTCTGACCAGATTTCTGTGTATTCTGATTCCTCTTCAGACCAGGGATATTCCTTACCCCCCTTTGAGGACTCTGATGCTGAAGAATCTATTCCTTCAGCCTCTCCTTCTGAGGACTACTCTTTTGGGGAAACTTTACACACCATGAGGGAGCATTTCCATTGGGAGGGCCAGGATTACTCAGAGTCCAAGAAAAGACTCAGACATTTTCTTTTATTACCTCAACAACAGGCCCCTTGCAATTCCGCCAGTGTTGGATATTGTGGACGATGTGTTCTCTAAATCCAGTTTAAATCCAGATTCTCTACCCCCTGCTCCAGTCAAACCAGACAGGTACTACAGAGTCCCTGACTCTCACAAATTTCTTTACAGAAACCCTGCTGCTGACCCTGAAACTATTTCCCAGGGTCCTAAAGGGGTAAAGGCCTCCACTGCCAAAAATCCAGTTCCCTCGGACAGAGATTCCAGAGCATTAGACAGATGGGGGGAAAAAATTTACACCTCTGCAACCTTAGCAGTGAGAGCTTTAAACTGCCAGTTTCACATGCTTAAATATCAACAATATTTACTGTCTCAGTTAAAGCAGAAAATGAATACAAGTGCAGAACAACCTGATTTTAAGGAAATGCAGGATTTATTGCATGCAGCTGAACAAGTGGGAAAACATACTTTGCAATGTGGTTTTGATTCATTAGAAGCTTCTTGTAGAGCAGCAGTTACAGATCTGTGATTCGAAGGCATGCTTGGTTAAAAGAACAAACCTTACCAGATCATGTCAAGGCTAAATTATCAGATGCTACTTTACAGCAAAATATTTTATTTGGTGTTAAAGCTGAGGAGGTTTTAAAGAAAATGGAGGATAAAGCAAAATCTATGCAAACAGTGAAAAATTTCTTACAGGTACAGTCACCAAGATTTAGCAGAAATTGGCCTACAAAAAATTGGTCCTTTCCAGTGTCAGGCAGGCCACAAAGAGGCAGATACAGACACCAAAGAGGCAGAACTCGGCTCCAAGGATCTTACAGGCCACGACAGTGGGATGCTTCAACACCCAAAGGAGGTGAGGACAAGTCACAACCTTACAGGAAACAATCTCAATGACTTTCCCCTACCAATGCCGAACTCTACCCTGTTGGCAGCTCCCTTAGGGGGAAAACTAGCACTTTTTTCACAAAACTGGAAAACAATCATCCAGGACAAATGGGTGCTGAATATTGTGTCTCAAGGTTACAGGTTCCACTTTCACACTTTACCGAGGTTAAAAAGAATGCCAGACCTGCCACAAAATCAAAGGGCTGAGGCACAAAAGCAAATTACAGCCCTCATGGACACAAGAGCTATTCAAAAAGTACCTCTACAGGAACAAGGACAAGGTTTTTACTCAAGACTCTTCTGGTACCCAGAAAGGACAAAGACTGAAGACCCATTCTAGACCTTTCCACTCTATATACTTACCTGGATGTTCCGAAGTTCAAAATGTTGACACTACAGCAGCTCCTTCCCATGTTGGGCAAGAAAGCTTGGCTGGTTACTTTGGACCTCAAAGAGGCATACCTGCATGTACCTATCAGACAGAATTGCAGAAGATACCTCCGATTCATAGCTGGTTCAATGCACTACCAATTCTCTGCACTGCCCTTTGGCTTATCTACTGCGCCCTGGGTCTTCACAAAGTGCGTGGCACCAGTAATTGCATTTTGCAGACAAAAAGGAATTCAAATATATCCATACCTGGACGACTGCCTGATTCAAGCAGAGAGTAAGAACATTCTTCTAGAGCATCTGGCGTTTGTAAAAAAGTTAAGTTGCCTAGGGTACACAGTAAACGAAAAGAAATCAAAACTAGTGCCCTCACAAGAGATAAATATTCCTGGGTGCCAGCTTAAATACAATGGCCCAAATGGCTTATCTCACGCCAGACAAACAAAGACAACTGACTCAGTATTTTCAAATGATGGCAACAAAGTCCCAACTCCCTGCAAGAAAAATTCTGCAGGCCTTGGGATTCATGGCATCCTGCATACTTCTAATTCCATATGCCAGACTGCATATGAGGAAATTACAATGGTACCTAAAAAGTGTTTGGACAAACACACAGCTTGGAAACGGAAATAACACTACTTCCCTGCCTGCTACAGGAGTTTCGATGGTGGGCACTGGCATGTCACCTCAACAAGGATCAGCCTTTCACTCAACCCACAGCCAAGCAGACTCTAACAACAGATGCTTCGGATTACGCCTGGGGAGCACACATGGCAGGAAAATGTATTCAGGGCAAATGTGCCCGAACAGCTTTCAAGGGCCTTCTGCATCCAGGACAATTACTTTTAAAGACAGACAACACCACAGTAATGTGGTACATAAACAAGCAAGGGGGCACTCATTCTTCTTACCCCCTATGCAGACAAGCCATGACCTTGTGGAACACAGCCCTAACTTACCAAGTTCATCTGCAAGCACAATTCCTGCCAGGAAAGAAAAATACTCTGGCAGACAAACTAAGCAGAAACGTCATGGATCCTCACGAGTGGAAATTAAATCCACAAGTTTTCAACATGATGATGCAAGCATGGGGGTGCCCGGACATAGATCTCTTTGCCTCCCCACTGAACTGCCAACTACAGAAATTCTGCACAAGGACTTATCACACACAAGCATGGAAAGTGGATGCTCTTTCGTTCAGCTGGAAAGGCCTGCACGTTTATGCCGTCCCCCCTCTGCCTCTCCTTTTGAAGATTCTCCTAAAAGCCAGACAAGAAAAACCACAGATGATACTGATTGCTCCAGACTGGCCACGCCAACATTGGTACCCAGTCTTAAAGAACTTAGCTCAAGGCCCACCTTGGATTTTGCCTCAAATTCCACACCTTCTGACTCAGCAAAACAATCAGATCCTGCACAGTCAGCTCAAAACCTTATCCCTGGCTACATGGCAGATTTCTTAGCCAAACAGACAACACCTGTCTCTAAAGCTGTTATGGATGTCATTTTGGAGGCCAGGAGGCCTAGCACCAGGAAATCTTATTCAGAAAAGTGGAAGAGATTCTGTGCCTGGAACCAGGCTCAAAGCCTTGACCTTCTTGTCCCTAACATACCTCAGATACTACAATACTTAACTGAGATGCTGGACAAAGGGCTATCCTTCTCATCCTTTAAGATTCACACCTGCCATCTCGGCTCATTACAACACAGATCCTCCTATTTTCTCTCATCCGTTGCTAAAGCAGTACCTCAGAGGGGCTAAAAACATAAGACTGCCCCGGAGAGCACCAGCACCTACTTGGGACCTCAACTTTGTCTTGGAAAAACTAACTTTACCTCCTTTTGTGCCAGCTAATACAGCAGAAATAAAATATATATCATGGAAAACTGCTCTGCTACTGGCAATAACCTCAGCACGAAGAGTCTCAGAACTACAGGCACTAATGGCAGTGGAGCCCTTCATCATTTTTCACCAAGACAGGGTTTCTTTAAGAACAAACCTTTCCATTTATACCTAAGGTGGTATCCAGTGTGGCTCTCAACCAAACTATTCACTTGCCAACATTTTATCCAAATCCCCAGAATAAAGGGGAGAGAATTCTACATTCCTTGGACGTACACAGACAATTACACTTCTACTTGGACAAAGCAAAAGCTTTCAGGAAAACTGAGCAACTGTTTGTATCCTATGCTGCAAGATCACAGGGAAAGGCTATTTCAAAGCAGACCATTTCAAAGTGGTAGGACACTGTATCTGGTTCTGCTACACATAGCATGGGAAGCCTGTACCATCTAACATTAGACCACATTCTACCAGGGCAACTGCAACTTCTACTGCCTATCTTAGAGGAGTACCTACCAAGGACATTTTGGAAGTTGCAACTTGGAGTTCAGTGCACACCTTTACCAAGCATTACCACTTGCCTCTTTACTCTAGATCCAGAGCAGGCTTTGCCACTGCAGTACTACAGGGCCTCATAGCCACACCAAATACTCTCTAGACCCAGCCACTCTGACTCAGCTTTGGGATTCAACCCAAGTGTAATGACTGCAGCAGTGAAACACGATGAACATAGTACAGTTTTGTACCTACCATAAATGTAGATGTTCGGGTGTCTTTACTGCTGCAGTCCAGGTTACCCTCCCTCCACCCCCTCTCTCTCTTGGCTAGGACTTAGCTACACTTTTCTACCCTATACTACCTATGTGGTGTATTTGCTGGTAGTTGAATTTTATGGTTTTATTTTTCATGTATGCTTTATTAGCAATATGTATTGCCTACCTATTTGGGGGCATCTGACATCTGGGGCAAGAAAAACGGAAGAAAATGGCGTTGGCTGCATCTTGTATACCCCTGGCGTACTGACGTCAGGGAAGAAGCGACAGCAACTGACGCCGGACCAAGACTTTGGAACTCTGGCTGACTACGGGACCGCCTGACGGCAGGATAACCCAAGTGTAATGACTGCAGCAGTGAAGACACTCTAACATCTACATTTATGGTAGGTGCAAAACTGTACTTTCTGTAGGCAGTGAGTGGAAATATAGGTGTGAGTTCCCATTAAACCATTGTCATACCATTCTTGGAACACCTATGTCGTATCCTGTAGGTGTCACTTTGGTAATCCTTGATAATGTCCAGTCCTGTATGATTTTGGTGTAGTGTACTTTTACCACGTTCTAAAGTTTATTTCCACTCTAATTTCCCATTCCATTTTAATAATTTTACACTTTTTTTTTTCAGATTTTCTCTTCTTTCCTTTTTACTTGTTTTTTTTTTTCTTCTTGACACTTTTTGCTGTAGTCACACTCTTTTCTTTATCTTAACGTTTCTCATCTTCCTCCGCAAACATAATTACAGAAGCTTCAGTTTCTCTTCAAGGGTTCAAAATATTTATGGTTTTGCTGTTATGATTTCCTTTTCCCTGGTGTAGTGTGCATTTCCCCTTCCTTCTGCAATTTCAAAATGTTCTTCCCACTTTGCAATGCACTTTTTTCCCTGTAGTGGGGACTAACACAAGTATTTTTATCCCCTGGTTTGAATCTCTGAGACGAGCATTTTTTTAATTATATTCTGCTGTCTCTCCTGTGCCATTTCCAGATGTTTTTTACCATAGGCATTATACTACTTAACTTGAATTTCAGGAATGTAAAATGCTATGTCACACTTTTAATGGGGATGTTTTCCTCCTTCCGTGTTTTGTTATATCTAGCAATCCTCTGTTATGTCTCCCAAGCAGCATTTTAAATGCAAATCCAGTTGAGAATTGAGGTCCTTCCCTTTAAAGAAGCAAAACATATGGAAACATGGGAACCCAGTTTCTTGCATCCAGTTCTGTGTCCTTTTGTAACACCCAGACTTTTATAAAATGCTCAGCTAGTTTAGCTAGCTGTGAGCAGTATTTGTGTTACTCTGGTCATGAATGGGGTGACTTGCTCAGTAAGAATTCCTTGGGAAATTTGTACCATCAAAAAAGCAATAGTTCTTTTACTATGAACTTTGAATTAAGTCTTAAGGGAATTGTATTGCACAGTTAATGAATGTGAGGTTATACTGATGACCCTTAGTCAGTTTTACAAGCTGGCCGACAGTTTCTATTGTTCTGTCACATGATATTTGCATGAGAGTTAAACATATCAAAGGACTTTTATATCTGGGGTTGAGTACTGTATTTACATTAAAAAAAAATTCTGTCATTCATAAAACCAGTCAGTAAAAATAGCTAAAAATCCTAGCTTTTGTCTTAACCTTTCCAAAATGCACCCCCCATGTAGCTATGTGAAAATTACATTGCAAACTGAAATGGTAACTTTTTTTTGTCTGCAGGCAAGGAAACATACTTTGGTGGGAGTGCATGCACATGTGACTTGGGGGTTGCAGTTTCAGCTAACAGACATTTTGCATAAAAAAATTAGTTCAGAATATTTTGGGTCAGTGTGGAATACCCATTTTCTTAGTTGCTGGGGAGTGCCCTTCTCAAGGTTTCTAGAATTTTACTTGTACTGTGTAGATGAGGAGTTTCAGTTTCAAATAGTTGTGTGCCTCAGCATCCTCAGGGATCATGCATGGTTTTAATGAGTCCCTGGTTTGATGTGAGGGCAGTGTCCTAGTCCACTCAGTTTAAGAATAGTTTTCAATGGCTGTGAATCTCTCTAATGGTACCAAATACGCTTCCACACCTTTCATTTCAAATTGTTTTCAGAGGTATACTGATTGGGTTTCCCAGCAAGGTGAATTTGTTATTGCAGCAGGTGGGTGAGCAGGTATTGGTCAGTGGCTGCACTTTCCTGGAGGATGAGCAAGTGCTGGTCAGTGGTTGCACTGTTTTCTATGATAGCTGTAGTAAGTTTCCAATGGCTGTGCTACTTTCTTGAACTTTGTAGCAGAATTTACTAAATTTTGAATTTTTTATTTCGTTTTGAATATGACACAGCAACTACATTTTTAGTGTTACAGAAAATTACTGCCCAGATGGTACCATTTTGCCAGGACAAATCCATGTATTGCTCACAAGGTTTTTTTTTTTGTGCTTTTCATATACTTTCCTCCACAAATGGAGATTAGCCGTAGTCCAGGTTAGCTTAGCAGTCAGTGACCACAGCTTTAAGATGCAGCATTTTACTCAAGAGCACTTGGAGGGGGAGAATAAGTCTGTTATCATTCGTTTTTAAGTAGCTTGTAAATTCAGAGTTAATGGGGGAAACAATTATGTCCACAAACGTCGTCAGTGTAGCATTTCAAGAAGTGGCTTAAGTCGAGACTTGGGCTTCAGATTGTAC
>NC_056748.1:1152397443-1152402443 GCF_019279795.1 Protopterus annectens
CTTTCTGGAATTCATAAACCCAATGCCCTGGATCAACTTATCCCCACCCCAAAACCAGTGAGAGTTAAACATATCAAAGGACTTTTATATCTGGGGTTGAGTACTGTATTTACATTAAAAAAAATTCTGTCATTCATAAAACCAGTCAGTAAAAATAGCTAAAAATCCTAGCTTTTGTCTTAACCTTTCCAAAATGCACCCCCCATGTAGCTATGTGAAAATTACATTGCAAACTGAAATGGTAGCTTTTTTTTGTCTGCAGGCAAGGAAACATACTTTGGTGGGAGTGCATGCACGTGTGACTTGGGGGTTGCAGTTTCAGCTAACAGACATTTTGCATAAAAAATTAGTTCAGAATATTTTGGGTCAGTGTGGAATACCCATTTTCTTAGTTGCTGAGGAGTGCCCTTCTAAATGTCTGTATTCAAGGTTTCTAGAATTTTACTTATACTGTGTAGATGAGGAGTTTCAGTTTCAAATAGTTGTGTGCCTCAGCATCCTCAGGGATCATGCATGGTTTTAATGAGTCCCTGGTTTGATGTGAGGGCAGTGTCCTAGTCCATTCAGTTTAAGAATAGTTTTCAGTGGCTGTGAATCTCTCTAATGGTACCAAATACGCTTCCACACCTTTCATTTCAAATTGTTTTCAGAGGTATACTGATTGGGTTTCCCAGCAAGGTGAATTTGTTATTGCAGCAGGTGGCTGAGCAGGTATTGGTCAGTGGCTGCACTTTCCTGGAGGATGAGCAAGTGCTGGTCAGTGGTTGCACTGTTTTCTGTGATAGCTGTAGTAAGTTTTCAATGGCTGTGCTACTTTCTTGAACTTTGTAGCAGAATTTACTAAATTTTGATTTTTTTATTTCGTTTTGAATATGACACAGCAACTACATTTTTATTGTACACTATTCAAAATTTTAGTGTTACAGAAAATTACTGCCCAGATGGTACCATTTTGCCAGGACAAATCCATGTATTGCTCACAAGGTTTTTTTTTTGTGCTTTTCATATACTTTCCTCCACAAATGGAGAGTAGCCGTAGTCCAGGTTAGCTTAGCAGTCAGTGACCACAGCTTTAAGATGCAGCATTTTACTCAAGAGCACTTGGAGGGGGCGAATAAGTCTGTTATCATTCGTTTTTAAGTAGCTTGTAAATTCAGAGTTAATGGGGGGAAAAATTATGTCCGCAAACGTCGTCAGTGTAGCATTTCAAGAAGTGGCTTAAGTCGAGACTTGGGCTTCAGATTGTACCTGCATACAGATTTTTATTTTGTTTTTACAAAACTAATTAAACAGTGTTTCGTTCAGCCAACATCAATGCAGTTTTGAGGAACAGTATGAGCAAATGAACATCCAAAGCCTTGCTTAGGTCTTCAGCCCAAGAACGAAAAGATAAATGATAGCTCACTCCAAAGTTTTTGCCTGTTTACATCCTTCATTGTAATAGTCATGACCAGCACCTTATTCAGTAGGTAATTCGCAAGGGTAGTTGGGGGTTGATCGGCCTTTCTCTGTTCTCCTGTATTGTATTAACTCCTGTCTAGTAACAAGTAGCTTTTCAGTATTAATCCAGTCAGGAGTTCAGTCTTCTCATCAGAACTTGCCGTATAACAGATGTAATTCCTTCAGATGTTCTTCATCTCACATTGCTGCAGTCCTTACACTTGGGGTAGTCCGCTGTCCTCGGTCGGCCCGAATATCAAAGTATTAGGCTGGCGTCGGTCAAAGCGCTTAAGACTGACATCAGGGACGTCAGGGTACAAATGCGCATGACCGGCGTCATATCCCCAGTCTTTTTGCCGCATGGTCGATGCAGAAGCGCGTTGTAAGTGCCGTTCGGCGTTCTGAAATTTTAGAATTCGAGTTTCAGACCGAGTCAAAGTTGGCTAAGTGCCAGTTGGGAATATTTAGTTTTTCTTGCCTCAGTGGTTTACGGATGTCAGAAAAAGTGAATAACTGTATTTCTTGTGAAACAGATACCGCATAGGGACTATCATACTTTGTGTATTCCTTGTTTGGGGCCTGAACACGGCGTTGTTGGGTGTAAGCTTTTGTGCTAGGTTCAATAAGCGCACTATTAAGCGGAGGTTAGATTATGCCAGGTTGGTCTTGGGAAGCGGTGCAGTATAATATGCGCGGATGCTCCGGCGCGCTTCTTGAGAAGCGCAAAGACAAAACAGCTAAACCCAGGCAAGAAGAGTCGTCCGTGCGGACGCCCGGTTCTTTAGAGCGTCAGTGGAATGGTGGTTCCGCGGGCTTCTCTGGAGTCCCAGGGGAGACTTTGATATTGCAGGATGTGGCCTCTCAGGGGAGGCAGGTCAGGCTGAAGGGCTTCTCAGATTTACTGTACTCCCCTCTCTTCCTAGGGTGGTTAGGCCCTCTCCTTCTGTTTCAAGGCTTCTCCCAGAGGCAGGTCAGGTTTAGCTTCTGTTGGTGTCACTCCTAGTTCATCAGGATCTGTGCCCAAGAAGCACATGCTTAAAATGGCAGAAGATTTAATTACTTTGATTAGGTTCTTTGCCCTCCTGATGAGGCCTAGGGTGGAACCAAGTTGGGGAGTTTGAGCAGGCCGGATGTTTCAGAGTCTTGGCTGAAGACTTGCAGGAGTATTCTCCTTATTCTGATTCTGATGTAGGAGTGATTCTACTCCTTCTGCTTCTCCTCCAGAGGATTTTTCTTTTCAGAGACTCTTCATTCCATGAGGAACATTTTAAGTGGGAAGGTCAGGACTTCTCTGATTCCAGGAAAAGGCTTAGGAATTTTGCTTTTACCCCAGCATAGGCCTTTGGCTATACCACCTGTTCTGCATGTGGTGGAAGATGTGTTTGCAGGGGCTTCACTTAATCCTCTTTCTTTGCCTCCTGCTCCTGTTAAACCGGATAGGTATTACAGGGTGCCTGAGGCTCATAAATATCTTTATAAGAGTCCTAGGGCGGACCCACAAACTGTTAGTCAGGGACCTAAGGGTCTCAAGGCCTCTGTTGTAAAAATCCGGTTCCTCCAGATAAAGAGGCCAGAGCTTTGGATAGATGGGGAAAGAAAGTCTATACTTCTTCCACCTTAGCTATGAGGCTTTGTGCCAGTTTCACATGTTGAAATATCAGAACTATCTTCTTTCTCAATTAAAGTCTAAGGTAGATGCTCTGGCGGAAGGTATTGAGTGTAAAGAATTACAAGATTTGGTACATGTCTCTGAACAGGTGGGTAAGCATTCTTTACAATGTGGTTTTGATGCTGTACAGGCCTCGTCTAGGGTGGCTGCCACTGGGTCAGTTCTTCGCAGGCACGCCTGGTTGAGGGATCAGAATTTATCTGACCATGTTAAGACAAGGATTTTGGATGCTCCTTTACAGTCTGATGTGTTGTTTGGTTCACCTGTTGAGTCAGTCTTGAAGAAAATGGAAGACAAGGCTAAGTCTATACAGGCTGTTAAGATTTTTGCAAGTTCAGCCTCGAGTTTAGTAGGAATTGGCCTGCTAAGGGGGGGGCGTACCCCTCTTTCGATTCACAGTCTAGGGGTAGATCTAGGCGTGGTAGGGGCAGAGCTCACAGCTCCTTCAGACCTAGAACAGGGAGTTCACCTGCACAATCTTGGGTGAGGCAGGGGCCAGTCCTTTCGTAAAGCAGGCCCAATGACCTACCTTTTCAGCTGCCAGATCCTTCTTGCCTGGCAGCACCTTTGGGAGGAAGGTTGGCACTCTTCAAGGAAAATTGGAGTTTGATTACCCAAGACAGATGGGTATTGGATATCATACACCAAGGTTACAGGTTTTATTTCCATACCTTGCCTCCTTTCAAAGGCATGCCAGACGTTCCTCCTCAGCAAAGACTAGAGGCTCACAAACAAATTTCTCTGCTGCTTCAAATAGGGGCAATACAACGGGTCCCTCTGCCAGAAGTGGGCCTAGGATTTTATTCTCGCCTGTTCCTAGTACCAAAGAAGGGAACACGTGGAGACCAATTTTGGATTTATCTATCCTCAACACTTATCTGGACATTCCCAAGTTCAAAATGCTGGCGTGACAACAGCTTTTACCTCTGCTGGGCAAAGATCACTGGATGGTGACTCTGGATCTCAAGGAGGCTTACCTTCATGTTCCTATCAGGCTAAGTTGCAGGAAGTATCTGCGTTTTCGGGCTGGGACTTCTCATTATCAGTTCTCTGCATTGCCCTTTGGCTTATCTACTGCGCCCAGAGTGTTCACGAAGGTTCTGGCTTCAGTGATAGCTTTCTTCAGACTAAGAGGAATACAGATTTATCCTTATTTTGACGATTGCCTGATTCTGGCCCAAGGAAGGACGAACTTCTTCATCATTTACAATATGTGATAGCAGTGCTAAGATGCCTGGGGTATTCTGTGAAGCGAAATAAAGTCCAGTCTAGTACCCTCTCAGGACATGTGCTTTCTGGGTGTGAGACTGAATACAGCATCCCAGATGGCCTTTTGACCCCGGACAAACAAAAGAATCTTTCTCTTTACTTCCATCAATTGTCTCATCAGTCCAGGCTGACTGCAAGGACAGTCCTTCAAGCCTTGGGGTTCATGGCATCTTGTATTCTGGTGCTTCCCAATGCCAAACTGCATATGAGGAAGCTACAATGGTATCTCAAAATGTATGGACACAGCACTGCCAAGATATGGACACTGTCATTCAGATAATACCTTGCATTCAAAAGGAATTTTTGTGGTGGGCTCAGGAATGTCACCTAAACAAGGGACTCTCTGTGACCCGGCCAGAAGGCGAGTCAGATTCTAACGACAGATGCCTCAGACAAAGCTTGGGAGCTCATCTAAATGGAAAGTGGGTACAAGACACGTGGCCTGCCAGACTTCAACATCTACATATCAACTTGAAGGAGATGTTAGCAGTCCAGTTTGCATTAATAGCTTTCAAGGATTTACTTCTTCCAGGACAGGTGTTGGTTCTAACAGACAACACAACTGTCATGTGGTACATCAACAAGCAAGGGGAACACATTCTTATCCTCTATGCAGACAAGC
>NC_056748.1:1152419943-1152557443 GCF_019279795.1 Protopterus annectens
TCTCTTGACATTCCAAGAAAGTGGGCATTCAAGAGGAAGCATATTAACTTCCCTACAGTATACATCATGTCTGATACTGATTCAGATGATAGAGTGGGTTCCTTCCAGTCCCCCTCAGAAGACACCTTATTTGATGAGATCTGGAATTGATGCATCATAGGGGATCTTGGCCAATAGGCACACCCTCTCAGGACATTAATTTTGATGCTTCTCACTTTGCACTTCTGCTTCTTGGGTGGTACTTCCTGCTTTGACAGTCTTGTTGACTTGGTTACTTGGAGAGCATGGTAGGAGCCAGATTATTCAGAATCCATTCTAAGCAATCCAGACAAAATGGCTCAGACCCCCCCCACCTCAGGACAGACGCTTTTTGTACAAGAATCCTGAGGTTGTCTCTGTTGATGTAACTGTTGTAACACACGCTCAAGAAAAAAATGCCAAAAGATAACAGCAAGTGTACATCCACCCAGCAATTAATCTAGGGCTTTGGATGGGGTGGGGAAGTGAACATATGCTTCATGTTCAGGATCTTGAACTACACCACATTACACACTCATGAATAACTTTCAAAGGTATCTTGAAAAAGTTTTAGCCTCTTTGAAAAAGTCATCCACTCCAGACCTTAGGAAGTTATCTAATAAATAAATAGAGGCCACTCTGGCCAGTACATTGAACATCACAAACCTCTTTATGTGGCTGGTGCATAATGCAGCCTGTGCTGTTATCTTAGGCATTACTGTGAGGCATCATGCCTGGCTTCACACTTGTGATTTTGTGGACAACTTTAAAGCATCTTAGTACCGCATTTGATGAGTCTTCTCTGTTTGGTCCACAGGTCAAAGAGAAGATGCAGAAGCGCAAACAGGATGGATAGACTTTATCCGCTAGAGGTGTCAGTTTTGAGACCCTGCAAAGATCTTACAGCAGGAACAAAAAGGGGTCCGAGTCTCAATGGTTTAGGAAAGCTTGGCATTAACCCTATGATTCCACTCCTGCAGGGGGCAGCCTTAGTAAATATGGCCCCTTTACTAAGACCACAGAACCTGCCCCTGAAGGACTGCTCAGTGCCTCCCCGTAGAGGCAAACAAGTTGTTTATCCTTGTATTCCCCCCATGTGTATGGATGTTAGGACTCTTGGATAAGCAGGTTAGCACCAAGAAGCTATGCAGTTCCCCTTTCCCATTGACTGCTTATCATGTCGGTGAACTCCAGACATTCTTTTCTCTCTGGGAAAAAAGCCATCCGGCAGGTCCCACCAGATCAGAGAAGGTCAAATTATTTTTGGTTCCAAAGAAAAGTAAGGACCAGAGACCAGTTTTGGATCTTGTTGGCCAAAACAATTAAGACCCCATTCAGAGTGGTCACGGTGCAAGCAGTGCTGCCTTGTCTTCAAACATGTGATTGAATGTGCTGTTTCCAGGATATACTCGCACTTCTGATAAGGGCTAGTCACTTTCCAGTTCAGGGCCTTGGTCTTTGATCTCACCCCCCCCCCCCCCCCCCCCAGGATTCACCTAATGCATGGCCATAGTTTCAGCCCATCTGCAACTCAAAGGGATGTGTTTCCATACCCAGACAACTGTTACCTTACAACCACAATGAGAGTGTGTCCTTGCTCAAAGCCCAAGATTACATGCTGCAGCTTTGTCCTTTTGCATTTCTGTAAACTATGAAAAATCAAACATGCAAACAGCTCAGACAGTTCAATTCATAGGATGCCAACTCACAACAAGAGGCACAGTATCCCTTCCATCAGAGGGAATTCAAGTATTAAAGAATGCAGTTAAAACTCTTCATTTCAACTCTTCAACAGCAATCGTGGTTCTTTGAGTCCTGGGTATCATGGCATCCTTCATGGCTTTTCAGAGCCCACTGGTCACAAATTTTGGGCCATTCAGCTCCATTCATAATTTTTTGTCTTTGCTAAGCTCATTTACAGTGATGGCTAACTTCCCCCTTCATTCTTTCAGGAAGACCCTTTCTTATGCTGTCTCCTGCAGCAGTGGTAACCACAGACACCTCTTTTCTACAGTGGGCAGCATGCTCAGGGGAGGATGGTTCAAGGTGTTGAGAATCAACAAGAAGACCACCTTTACCTCAGTATCTTGGAGATGACAGCAATCCTCCTATCATTGCAAATACTACAGGACTTCTTTCCTCCAGGGGAGATTTCTGTCCAGACAGCAGAACTATCATTAGGAACAACAACAAGCAGGGAAGAATCAGATCCTACTCTTTATGCAAAAAAAGTACAAGCGTATGGCAATGGATGACTGCTTTGCACCACTTTCTGATTGCAACTCACATTCCTGGGAGGACCATCTGCCTTGTAGACAGACTCAGCACATCAGTTCTGATGTCTCAAAAGCTGTCTCTCAAACCAGCTGCTACCCACAATGCCCTTCACTCATTTGCCACGCAGCCATATAGCAGTGTTTCACCGAGCTCTCCAGCGAAGTGATTTATCTTTGTAAATTTTCAAGGTTTTGTGCAATTTTTTCTTGTTAGTTGCTTGTTCTTTGATATTTTTCTACACTCAGCTGTACCCACAGGTATCCCTTTCGTACCTTTGTTGGTATTGGCCTTTCTACCCTTGTGGTATTCATTACCATTGTTGATATTTCCTCTTTCTTCACTTTACTCACTCTTTCCTTTTTGTGTGAGTGTTCACTATTATGTCTGAGAAGAAGGGAACTATGGGGTTTAAACACTGCTCTTCTTGCAGTAGTAAACTTTTGAATAACGACCTCCATGAAGTGTGTGTGTACTGTTTGGGGGTTCTGCATTTGTCAGCGAAACCTCCATGTGATATTTGTGCCAGCTTCAGTCAGCAGACGCTCAATGAGCATCGTAACAAATTGATCCTAAAGGGGCCTGCTTTCTTCACCTTTTTCAGAGGCTATTTCTGCGATGGAGGTCTCATCCCCTCCTTCTGTGGGCAAGAAACATCCTCGCTCGGATCCCTCTTCACCGGCTGGTGACAGGGGTAAAAGCCAGAAGCACAAGGCCCAAAAGTCTTCCTCTGAGCACTATACTACCTCGGCTCAGAGTTCAGCTCCAGTGAAGCATACCGAGGTCACCTCGTTGCCTACCCCGGCTCTGACGACTACAGCACCATCTGCTACCTCAGTTCCAATCAGTTTGTCTGCCTCTATCTCGGCACCGACGTCGTCCATCTCCGTTCCGATGTTGGTTCCGACAACGACTTCGGAGCTGTTCTTGATCTCCACCCTTGTTGTGACCTCTGCTCTGAGCCCGTTCTCTGCTCCAGCCATCCCGTTGTTGCTGGTTTATAAGCTGGAAACGGTGCCGTTCTGTGATACACCACAGACCCAGTACTTGTCATATGTGGACCCATTTGCCGGACAAGCCTGCAGCCCCTTTTTGGGCCGGCCTGATTCCCCCTCAGGAGCATTGTGATGGAGAAGAGTGCTTGCTTCTAACAATCCTCCTACGTCGGTCATTCCCTCCAGTTCCTTCTGAGCCGCAGATGTTAAAGGCCACCCTCCCAGGACTCCAAGAGCACAAGGCCCAGGAAACCCCTGTCCAGGAGCATCTTCTTCGGATGCTCCCACCAAAGAAACCCTCAGAAACGGGCGTGTAAGAGGAAACATATGGACTCTCCAGAGGAGTCCCTCACGGAAGATACGGACTACGATGATTGGGAAGGCTCCTCACGGTTACCCCCTGACGGTCTCCTTTGGAAACATCCTGGAAATATTGAAATAGAGGGGTGACTGGAAGCCCTCCAGTCCTTCCTCGGAGGAATCCGTATTCCTGCAGGCCTTTCGCTCTCGGCCCTCTGCTTCTTGGGTGACCCCCCCCGCCGATGAGTTGGTTAAGCTCATCATGCAGTGGGCGTGGAAGAACCTGGACACCATTGAGGCCATCCCCAGGAGATCAGACAAGGTACTCTCCCCTCCAGAGGATCAACCCCATTGGTCTAGAGGTTTGCCAGTGGACGCTATAGTGGAGGGGGCAGCCATGAAAAAGGACCTTGCGGAAGAGAGTCTTGCTGTGTCCAATCGCCCAGGAGAGAATCCCAGGCAAGTGGATAGGTTAGCGAAGCGAGTTTTTGCGTCAGCGACCTTTGCAGTCAGTTTTCTGAACTTTTTGGCACATTTTATGAGGCTCCAGAGAGATCTTATCTCCGAACTCTCCTGGACCCTCGCGGGCCAAGTTTTGGATGGAGCACGTGATAAAGTTGCTTCCCAACTTGCCACCCTAGAGTCAATATCCATCTCGTACATGAAGTTGCTGTCCCATGCAACCGAAGGAGCGGCTGGAGCTGCGCATGCAGTAGGGTTGCCACCTTTTAACAAGGGCAAAATGGGACATGGGGGGTGTGGTCAACAGGGTAAAGGTGTGGCCAACATGACACTGGCCACACCCCCACCACGACATTACCAGAGTTGTTAAAGGAGATGCAGTATTAGCTATGGATGCAACATTATGACATTACAGCATACTGAAAACTCAAACCATTTAAATGAAGTGAACTATTACTGCAAACACACACTAATCAGTTGTAACAATAAATAAACTTTAAAGGAATAAAAAACACACTAATCATTAAACATACACTTTATTTAAAAAGTAAAATTCATAAACCAACCATTGCTATTCAGAAAGAAAACTTAAAAATCTACATACCACATACAAGCCAAGTATAAAATTAAGACTTATTGTCAATTAAAGTTAAAGCAAAGAAAAAGCACAAAACTATATACCCTAGTACTACATATGCACCCTAGCAAATTAATGCTAAACAAAGAAAAACACAAAATTACGAACTGCACCCTAGTACTTTATACTGCACACTAGTACAATAAATCACTTTTTTTTAAAAGTGTATTTTGAATTTGATTTTATGGCTTGAAGAAGGGCCCGATTTGAAACAATATTTGAGTAAAAGTCACAACATTTCATCCGGTAATTTACACTCATCATTAGTTCAGCTTTTAACAAGTCCACACTACATCGGTTTCGCACATCTGTCCATTTACATTTCACCAATGAAAAAACTCTTTCTGCAAATGCGTTTGAGGGCGGTATAGATAAAACCCTAGCAATTACCGGATAGAGTGTAGTCAGTTCAGGCCCTTCTTTGAAAAGCTTCAGCCACTTCTCTCCTGAGGTCAAGCTTGTGTTACATAACTGTTCGAGAGAGGGCCTAATTGCCAAGTAGTCCCTAAAAAGATAATCTTCATCTACATCCTGCAGACTCAGGGCAGTGGTCACATTAAGCAAGTCACTGAAGGCAAAGGGCTCATTTAGAGATAATTTAGATAGTGTAAACAAGTAGTTGCTTTCAGTATAATCAAACCACTGCTCCAGGTATTTCACTGCTGTCTTCAAGAACACAATGAAGTCTCTTTTCAGTTTGTTAGCAGAAGTGCTGTCTAATGTGCTCATAAGTGCCCTAAGTTTCCCTCCAAAGAAAGCACCTTCAGCTCTTGCCTGCAGTTTTTGCTTCAGAGAGACCATTACACAAAAAGTTTCCATGGCAGTAAGTGCTGATTTTTCTAATGTACTTATATGTTCATTAAAATCAACAAGAACAGCACAGAGAAAGTGCAAATAGTACTGGTGCAGCGTAGGCAATTCATTCTCACCATGCTCATTAGCTGAAAAGTACTGCCATATCTGCCGGGGGGGTCTCCTCTTCTCCCTGAGAGGAAATAGGACTGGAGCACTGGGAGATTTTTCACTACTCTTTCAATGGCTGGGAGTAGTGACAGCCACCTTGTTGGCACATGTCTTAACAGACTCTCAAATTCCATGCCACAAAACTCAAAGAAGTCTTTCAAGTCTCTGGTCCTTGTGGCCAAACCTGAGAAGTGGCTGAAAAGTCTCATTACAAATGCTTCCACATCATATGGTAGTTGTGCTGCAGCTTTTTTGGCTGCATTGTGAATGATATGGGCAACACAGTTAGCCTTCTGGAGTGATGGGCACTTTTCTTTTAATCTGGTATACACACCAGATTTCTTCCCATAGTTCACATTGGCATTATCAGCCCCATAAGCTGAAATATGGTTCCAGGGCAAGGAGTGCCTTTCCATAATGTTGGAAATTTGCTGTGAAATAGCCTGTGCCGATTCATCAGGGTCTTCATAGAAGTCCAAAAGGCCATTCACCACCCCTTCTTCTTTAGAAAAATACCTCACAACAAGGGAAATAATTTTATGTTCCCCTTGTTGGAAGCATCTGATGAAATTGCAAATGAAGTACCTGGTTTTTGAAGGTCATGCAGGAGGCATTCCAATGAGTGTGGTCCCAAAACATTTTCGACTATGGCTTCAGCCTTGGTTCTGCCACAAGATAGTTTCTTTGCAGTGTCTGAGTCACTGTACAACTGGCTGGCCAACTTTACTGCACAGTCCAAGCTGTTTTACGAAATATTGTGCTTAACAGCATGGAAAACTTCAGAGGCTTCTGCTGCAATGATCCTAAGTTCTGGTCCCTCAAGGTTTGCGTTCCTTGCCCACTTTGTCATCAGGTGAGTGGATTTAGCTTGAAGAATGGCAGTCTTATGTTGTTCAGTTGCCTCATGTCGATGACATCATTTCTTCCACCGTGGGTCACTAGAAATTCTCTCTTGCAGTACCTGCAGAATGCTTTGACATCAGTGCATCTCTTGATCCAGTCAAATTCTGTTTTCCAAACGTCCTGCCACTTGCACATTCTCTTCTGCTGGTTGACTGTGATGAAACTGCTGCTCTCTTCATGCTTGAATCTGTACTTACCTGATATGCAACATATTTACCAACACTGTGTTAGTAGGGTTCAGTAACATACTGCTGCACAGCACAAATGAACTGGCTTAATTGGCACACAAAAAACTGGCTCGAAAAACATTGGCACACGAAAGAACTGGCTCAAAAAATATTGGTATGCGAAAGAACTGGCTCAAAAAACATTGGCATGCGAAAGAACTGGTTTGAAAAACATTGGCACATGAAAGAACTGGCTCGAAAAACATTGGCAAATGAAAGAACTGGCTTGAAAAACATTGGCAAACAAAAGAACTGGCTTGAAAAACATTGGCACATGAAAGAACTGGCTCGAAAAACATTGGCATGTGAAAAAACTGGCTTGAAAAACATTGGCATGCGAAAGAACTGGCTTGAAAAACATTGGCACATGAAAGAGCTGGCTCGAAAAACATTGGCATGCGAAAGAACTGGCTTGAAAATCATTGGCATGCGAAAGAACTGGCTTGAAAAACATTGGCATGCGAAAGAACTGGTTTGAAAAACATTGGCACGAAAAAACTGGCTTGAAAAACATTGGCACATGAAAAAACTGGCTTGAAAAACATTGGCAAACGAAAGAACTGGCTCGAAAAACATAGGCACAAGAAAGAACTGGCTCAAAAAACATTGGCATGCGAAAAAACTGGCTTGAAAAACATTGGCATGCTCAAGAACTGGCTTGAAAAACATTGGCACATGAAAGAGCTGGCTCGAAAAACATTGGCATGTGAAAGAAATGGCTTGAAAAAACATTGGCACACAAAAGAACTGGCTTGAAAAACATTGGCATGTGAAAGAACTGGCTTGAAAAACATTGGCATGTGAAAGAACTGGCGTGAAAAAAATTGGCACACAAAAGAACTGACTTGAAAAACATTGGGTTGCAAAATAACCGAGGAATGGAGCAAAAAAGAGTTTACAAACAGTTTGAAAAAGGTCAAATAGTAAATGAGGTAATGTAGGGGGCATTTTGGCCATTGAAAACTAACATTAATACAGCTTGTAGAAAATTAAATGCATTATTTTTACCACTGAACATGCCCACCTCACCCCACCCCTCAAGACAAAAAAAGTTAACCACATTCACTGAACCAAAAAACACTAAAATGAATGAGAATGCACAGTGAATACCATAGACTTGCTTTAGCTTTTGACCACAGCAGTTAAAAGAAATGTACGGCACTAATTTACACAGCGCAATGATCTATTAATGAACATGCCCAACAGCAGCACTGGTCGTAATCGGACTATAATGAAAACAGTACACAAGTATGTTGAAGACATCACTAAAACACAAAATACAAACTTTGCTACTTATAAACGCAAACTACCCTGTAACAACGACATGGTTTAGCACAATCTCAAATACATTGCATTAACTTCTGAGCATCCATCCACAAAAAAAATAAATGGGAAAAAAGTCCATAAACATTTTAACTTTTAAAAATACTTCTTGCAAGAGAAGTAACAAACTACAATGTACAGCAGACACCATGGGCTCCTTTTACCTCAAAACAGCAATTAATCCAGCACAGCAATGCAATAAACAGGCCCAAGTAAAAGCAACACACCCATATTCACATTACAAGCAAAGCAGTACATTTTAACCTTATTAAAAATGCATAATAAATTAAATGCACACATTTACAAGTATAAATGAAAACAATCTTGAAACAGCTCCGGCAAATTGGCAACATGTACCTACTAGAATAATAAATGAATTACGTTAACTGTTAACATTTCCCCTCAAAAGGTAGACTTGTACCCACATACACATGGACTTGCAGGAACTAACAGGAAAAATTACCTAAACAGTATATCGTAACTTCCTGAAAACAGCATTAAATTGCACACATTTCCATACAAAAAAGTGCAAACTATGCTTGAACATTTCCTATCTGCAAACAGACAATACCCAGAAAAAGCTATGACAATAGAAATGAGTCACACTAAATTTATATTTCACTGCCCCCCAACAGAAACAACTTCTATACATAGTTCAGCCTTTTAAAAGTAATGCTTCCAAATCATACCCCCAAGAATAATAACAATTACATATACATTCAGGTTTTATATCTTTAAAAACTACTACTCAAAAATATCAAAATAACCACTGCACAGATTTAAATACTGCATACTGCACCCACCATCTACCTCTAAACATTAAAAAAATTAAACCACAATATATTCCCATTTTAAACTAGTACTCAAAAGTCTCAAAATAACCACTGCACAGATTTAAATACTGCATACTACATCCCCATCTACCTCTAAACATTAAAAACTTAAATAAAGCACACTATTCCCATTTTAAATAACTAAAGCCACAAAATGCAATTTACTTACCACTATCACAGTTATTGCTGGGCTAACTTGCTTCCTTCCTGATAGAATGGCTAGTTGGTTGTTCAAGCAGTGGCTGGGCTGGCTGGCTTCTTTCCTGGCTGGCTGGGCTGGCTGGCAGGTAGGCTCCCTTGCTGGCTTCTTTCCTGGTTGGCACGCAGGCTCCCTTGCTGGCTTCTTTCCTGGCTGGGCTGGCTGGCAGGCAGGCTCCCTTGCTGGCTTCTTTCCTGGCTGGCAGGCAGGCTCCCTTGCTGGCTTCTTTCCAGGCTGGCTGGGCTGGTTGGCAGGCAGACTCCCTTGCTGGCTTCTTCCCTTGCTGGCTTCTTCCCTTGCTGGCTTCTTCCCTTGCTGGCTTCTTCCCTTGCTGGCTTCTTCCCTGGCTGGCTTCTTCCCTGGCTGGCTTCTTCCCTGGCTGGCTTCTTCCCTGGCTGGCTTCTTCCCTGGCTGGCTTCTTACCTGGCTGGCTTCAATCCTGGCTGGAGATAGAATCAGATCTGAATCGCAGCTGCTATAGAGCTTAGTGCTCTACAGCTGCGACCTTTATGGGGCTCTTCTGAGCAAGTTCCCGCCCCCTCCAACCCCTGCAGCCAATTACTGTGCTGCATTACCACCCGGACCTAGCAGGGAATCCCTCTAACTGCAGGTCCGGGTGGTGACGTAGCCGCATTGCTGTGAAAAAAACAGAAGTATTTTCGGCTTTTCCACGGCAATTAAATTATTCGCGTATTGCGATCGCGAAATGGGGAAAACCGGGACTTTTAAAGTCCCACGCTTGGTTACTGCGGGAAGCGGGATGAGAGGCCTCAACCCGTGAGCGTCCCGCTGACAACAGGACGGGCGGCAACCATAGCATGTAGGCATAGTCATGAGATGCCACACCTGGATGCGCATTTGTGACCTCGCAGACTCCTTCAAGTCTTCCTTTTTAAACGCCCCTATCAAACCATCAGCTCTATTCGGTGCTAAAATCAGGGATATATTAGCCAGGTGCGAGCAGGGCAGGAAGACCTTGTCTGCCGTGGGCCTATGCTTTTCCAAACCTCAGTTTTTCTTCTCCAGGAACCAGAGGAGTGGGAAGATGTGGCACAAGAAGTCTCAAGGTCCTTTCCATGACGCATGTGGTGAGGACTCCCCCAGAGGCAGAAGGGGTTCCAATAATGGAAGATGTCCCTTTCTGGGCAGAGGGGTTCCCCAGAACCAGGGCTCCAGCGATTCCTTCACGTGTAGACCGTATCAGCGCTTATGAAGCACTGCCCGATTGCTTTCCTCTGGAAGCAGTCGGGGAGCGTTTTTCTCTGCACCAAGCTGCCTGGCTCTCTATTACAAACGATCAGTGGGTGCAGAGAATCATTACCAGAGGCTACCACATTCCCCTAATATCTTATCCATGACCTCCAAAATCCCTTCCCGATGTTCCACCCAGTCAAAGGGAGGAGGCAGCTTCCGAAATATGAAAGCTATGTCATAAACGAGTCATCCAACAGGTCCCCCCAGACCAGTGCGGATCAGGGTTCTACTCAAGATTCTTTTTGGTGCCAAAGAAGACAGGGGACTTGGAGGCCCATTCTGGATCTCAGCCAACTAAACAAATCAGTAGTTCAGACCAAGTTCCGCATGGTCACGATTCAATCCATCCTTCCCTTTCTGCGGGATGGTGTGTGGATGTGCTCATTAGATCTCCGGGATGCGTATTACCATATCAAGATGGACAAGCACTCTAGGAGCCTCCTTCACTTCCGGTTGGGAGCTAATCGCTACCAGTTCAGAGACCTGCCTTTCGGTCAATCGACGGCCCCCAGAGTGTTCACGAAATGCCTAGCAGTGGTAACAACTCATCTGAGACTTCAGGGATTCCAGGTGTTTCTGTACATAGACGATTGGCTCCTCTCCGCCCCCACCAGGCGTCTATTGGTCAGGGCCCTTCGCTACACCCTAGTTCTAGCGGAGCCGCTGGGCAACACCATACACTGGGAGAAATCCAACCTTCAGCCCTCACAACAATTGGAATTCATGGGGCAATATTCAACACCCAGTCAAGTTTGATCTCTCTTCCTCTTCACAGGCTTCAGAGATTAAGGGCACAAGTTCAAGTGATACTCAGTCGAAGAAAGGTAACCTGCAAGGGAAGTTCTCCAGGCTCTGGGGTCTTTGGCTGCAGCCATCCCTATTGTTCCCTTAGCCAGATTGCACATGAGATTACTACAATGGCTCCTTCAGGCCCAGGGGATACCCAGTCTTCACCCCCTGAGCTCACAGATTCTCATCACCGACACTGGTGGATGAGTACAGACGAACATCTATGCTGTCGCTCCTTCCATGCTCCCCAGCCCAGCGCCACGGTGACCACGGACACTTCCCTGATGGGGTGGGGAGCCACTTCAGGGAAAGTCCGTCCAAGGCACGTGGTCCAATGTAGAGGTCAACTTGCATATCAATGTCCTGGAGTTAAGAGCGGTGCTATTGGCATTGCAAGCTTTCCATCAGCTCCTTCCGTCCGGAACGATTGCTGTCCAGTCGGACAACATGTCCGTGGTCTGGTACATAAACAGGGAGGGACCAAATCCTACCCCCTATGTCACGAAGCCATGAGAATCTGGCTGTGGGCGATAGCTGCCAACCGCTTTCTGATCGCAACGCATATCCCGGGGAGCTCCAACATGATTGCGGACAGGCTAAGCAGATGCATCCTCCGTCCTCACGAGTGGTCTTTCAATCCGAGTGTGGCGGTGGAAATTTTCAGCCGTTGGGGCCAGCCATGCTGCGACCTTTTCGCCTCCCCCTAAAACACAAAATGCAGCAGCTACTTTGCCCTCTTTCCCCCTCACGCGGAATCACGGAGAGACACTTTGATTTACGATTGGCCCACGGGTCTCCTTTATGCTTGCCCTCCGATTCCTCTGATCCCCCTTGTTCTAAGGAAAGCTAAGTGATCCTCATTGTCCCGTTCTGGCCTCGTCAAGTATGGTTTCCCCTCCTCCAACCTTATCTGCTACAACGTCTTTGGATCCTAGACACTCGTCAGAACCTCATATCTCACCCGCAAGGGCTGACTCCCCCGAATCTGTCCACTCTCAAGCTGACAGCTTGGTTTCTCCACTTCCGTTAGTTGCCAGGCAGGAAACCCTCTCTTCACCCGTATGTGATATTATCGTGGCCCCTCATAAATCATCCACCGGGAAACTTTACAGGGACAAATGAAAAAGATTCTCTGTTTGGTCACATAATCAGAAGCTAGATCCGTTTTCAGCCCCCGTAGCCACTATTCTTCATTACCTGGCTGAACTGTTCGACAATGGGGCATCAGCTTCCACCATTCGAGTCCATCTAGCAGCAGTTTCCAACTTCCATAATGGGTCAGATGAAGTCCTGCTTATTTCCTCTCGCCTTTCCAAGACTTTCCTCAAGGGTATTTTCTACAGCAGGCCTCCCATCAGGCAGCCGGTGGAGGCATGGAATCTCTCCTGGGTTCTGCAGTCTCTTTCTCTGCCCCCTTTTGAGCCTGTTGTGACCTGTAATCTAAAATTCCTGTCATGGAAATCCTTATTTCTGGTGGCTGTCACCTCAGCCAAATAATTTCTGAATTGCAAGCATTATGTATCAAGAGCCCTTAGCTGATCTTTCATAAGGACAGAGTATCACTTCGTACTAACCCATCCTATCTCCCCTAAGTGGTTTCTGACTTTTCGATTAACCAGTCCATTGAGCTCCCTGTATTCTTTCCAAATTATTCAAACAAGGGAGAGTACTGCCTACATTCCTTGGATGTTCATAGACAATTATGTTTCTATCTGGGCAGAACTAAATCCTTTCGCAAGTCGGACCAGCTTTTCATTTCCTTTGTGGGTCCTAGAATGGGAGGTGCAGTATCGAAAGTTACTTTGTCTAAATGGCTCAGGGATTGTATTGCCTTCTCATATTCACTTACGGATGGACCTAAGCCTGTCCACTCAAAGCTCACTTAACTAGGGCTATTGCAGCATCGGTTGCCTTCCACTCTAGGGCCTCCATGGATGACATTTGTGCAGCTGCCATTTGGGCTAAGCCCCATACCTTTATCAAGCATTACAAATTGGATCTGATCTCCAGGGGAAGAGTGGCCTTTGGTTCAATGGTTCTCAGGAATGTTCTTCCATAATGACCACCCAGGTTCTCCAAGTAGCTGGGGACTCGGTCCCATCAGTGATGAATAGGAAGAAGATTAACAACTTCAGATAAAGAAGTTATGTCTTACCATAACGTTCCATCTGAGTTGTTGATGATCTTCCAGTCATCACACCCTCCCACCGACCCCCTCCAAAGGTTCCTGGCGAATCTTCTGTGTCTTTGTGATGTCTTAGGGTTTCTGCGCAGAGATGGCCTCTGACTTATTTCTTCTATATGTTGCATGCAAACTCGATCTGAGGTAACTGAGTGAAGAGCATTGTGGGTAGCAGCTTAGCTCGAGAGTTTTTGGTGCACTCAAGCTTGGTATAAGGCCGACCCGGTTCCGAGGGCTCGGAACCGAACCCATCAGTGATGACTGGAAAAAGATCAACAACTCATGGAACGTTATGGTAAGACATTACTTCTTTTTTCCTTAGTTACAGCCATTTACTCACCCAATGTTTCTGACAGAGTGCTCTGTAGGGAATTTTTAAAATCCGCCAGCTCATTACACTACCAAAATGTATGTTCTCAGTTATCTGTTTCTTCCTCTTTGCGCCTCCAACATTTGCCATCTACCTGAGGAATAGCTCTTCTAAAGTTTTGGTGTATAAAAATACTGATGCAAACACTTACAGGCAAAAATCCTAAACCTTCTGGACTCTGTTGTTACTTAGGGAGGCATACATATGTCCTCCCATTATTCCCCTCATAAATTGTTTTTAGGTCCCGCTTCCTAATCTTTTCTACCCTCCTCTGATTACTTCTTATTGTTACTGTGCAATATTTTATACAGCCTTCTAATTATCCCATTGCTGGCAGCAGCTTCTGTTCTACATTGAACTAAAAATTATATTAGCAGGTCTCCCGCTTAGGATTCCATTATCCCTTTCTCTTGGCCTATACTCTGATATTAATCTCGCTTAGGATTCCATTATCCCTTTCTCTTTGCCTATACTCTGATATTAATCTCGCTTAGGATTCCATTATCCCTTTCTCTTGGCCTATACTCTGATATTAATCTCGCTTAGGATTCCATTATCCCTTTCTCTTGGCCTATACTCTGATATTAATCTCGCTTAGGATTCCATTATCCCTTGCTCTTTGCCTATACTCTGATATTAATCTCGCTTAGGATTCCATTATCCCTTTCTCTTGGCCTATACTCTGATATTAATCTCTAATAAGGAAGACAGTGTCTAGCCTGCAGTCCAAACGTCATCTTGGCCTCATTCCACTCTTATCTGTCCCGCTAGTTATTTGCTTCCAATACCGTGGTTCCTTTGCTAGTTCTCTCCAGTAAATTCCAACAAGAAGAATATTCTTCATACTCTTGATGTTGTCAAGCAGTTAATATTTTACATATACAGAACCAAGCCATTCAAGTAGGATCTTCAACTTTGTTTTCTTTACCCTAAACAGACTGGGAGCCAAGTTTCAAAAGTATCCCTTTCTAGGTAGTTTTCTGATTATATCTCGTCTATTCCATGCTTACTGGGTGTGTCGCTACTTCTCCAGCCTTCTTGAGAAACTCCTCAGTTGATGAAATTTGTGCCTGAGTAACTTGGTCTAAGTTGCATACTTTTGCCAAGCATTACAAATCGGATGTAGTTTTGAGGTCTAGGCTTCTTTTGAAACTGTTATCCTCAAAGGTTTCCTGTCATGATTCCACCCAGGTTGTCTTAGTAGCTTGGGATTCTGACCATTTAGTTGGAGCAGATGAATGGGGTATGCTGGATCCTTTCATCCAAATCAGTCTGACACAACATCCCTTCCTGCTACTCTACCATGTTGTCATTCCAGAAGACCTGGAAGATTTTTTTTGTTTTCCTCCAAGGTCTTTTTACTTTGTTATAGGCAGCCAAACTCCGTCTGCAGTATCTAGTGACACAGATGCATCGTGGGATGAAAAAAATAATAAGCCTTGAGACTGGGCCACTACTTTTGCAACTGTGATCCATCATGCAGCCCAAAGACCCATCATTCATATTGGATGAATGTAGATGGAAGGATCCAGTGTTATGGTAAGTACATGGCTATCATGTCTTTCTAATCCTAAGATGCTTTCCCTGATGTCATGCATTAAATTATCATGCATGACAAAGGCAATCATGCGTTTATATAAACCATATTGACACATTTTTAGTTGCAAGCATTACCCATTACTTATGTATCCAGTCACTGTCAGTCAAACATTACATAGCTCATTCAGATCCTGCCTTCTTTTAAACCTCATTCCTCCTCCAAAACATTATTCTGCTTGTATTGTTCCCACAACTCCCATTTTTTCTATGTAATTTGTTCCTATCCTTTTCTAAAGATCCCATTTCTAGTGGTTTTACTATGTTCACTACTTCTAGTACAGTTGGTTTAGACTTTGATTTACATTTTCTAGTAACTGCTTTTTTTGGCAGCCACCATAGACTCAACAAGGCCCTACTATGTCTAGGCAATTCTGATTCTGTATCATAGCTCAAAAAAAAATTCCTTACTTACACCAATTTGCACACTTAGTATTTCTGACAGAGTAGTCTGCAGAGAATTTTTTAAATCTGTCAACCCATTACACTCCCAAAAATATGTTCCCAATTATCTCTTTCTTCCCCGTCACACCTCCAACATTTGCTGTCTACCGGAGGGAAAAATTCTTTCTAGTCTACTTGGGGTGTAAAAATACCCATGTGAACATTTCCAAGAAAAGATCCTAAATCATCTAGATTTTGTTGCATATTTGAGTCATACATACATCCCCCCATTGTTTCTTCATGAATTGCTTATCTAGTCTCTCTTCCCAATCCTTTCTAATCTCCTCTCACTGATTCTTGTAGTTACCATGCAATATTTTATGTGCTGTACAAATTACCCTGTTTTCAACAGTAGCTTCTGTTCTAGATTCTACCAAAAGCTTTACCAGTGCTGGTCTTTTGTGTAGGATCCACCTATTAATTTCTCTTTGCCTGTACTCTGATATCAATCATTGACAGGAAAGACAATCTTTCATGCCAGTTATTGTTGAGATCCACTAACTGAATCCTGTTTCACTGCAATTCAGGAGTGAGCTTAAGCAAAGGTCCTACAGTGGCGGAGCAGGTCCATCTCTTTCTCCCGTTCCTGAGGTATCTGTCCTGTACTTGATGTGTGATAAACTGAGACCCAGTAAGTGGTTCTCAATATGCGGATCGAGATAAGAGAGATCAGTGGCTTTCATTTATCATGTGTGTATGTGAGAGATTTCTGTGTATTACATTTTGTTTTACCAGGACATCTGGCTGCTGTTCTCATCAAAAGGTGGTGTCCATGGAGAGGGTGCTCCTATGTTTATTATTCTTGTTGGTTCTTATAAGTTGGAAAAACTCCTCTCTGGTTTCATCTCTAAACATTGCCTTTATCGGAGCAGTGCAGTCTCTGTTCCTGCCTACACAGTGTATCCAGCTGGTTGTGTTTCTGCTAACTTTGGTGTGGATGAAATAGAAGGTCTAATTTCAGACCTTTGTCTCATCTTAACATGATGACAGTTATCTTTATGATGTCTTCTGTTCACTAGTAGATGCAGATGTTACAATGCATTACAAGACATCAATGGATACAGAACTATTCTGTTCTTGGCATATCTTATTGTCTGAGACTGTTACTGTAGTCCTTCACATTATGGGCATTTTCCAATGTCCAGAATGTGTGCCTTTTATTCTTGCTACCAAACCAGTTGCAGATGCTAATTCCTCTAAGGGTTTGAAGCCCACCTTTGTTCCTCCATTGTTCAAGACAAAATGGTCCCACTGGTAGGATGGGCTTTGCATAATTCATTTGGAATGGAAGGTGGTTCTGCATACTATGAGTTTGTTAAACTGAGTCTTTGGCCTTTTCTGTTCCTGTCCTGATACCCGTTTGCTGTCTGGTCCTTTATCAGGTAGGAATGCACATGCTCTTAGCTGCTGTGCATAAAAGTAGTGCTGGTCTGGCTAAGGGGAAGTGCACTGGGCATCATTCTTGCCTGTTCACATATTAGGAGAGAGGCCAGGAATGTGCTGGCTTGCTGTGTAAAAATGTTGGTGTGCAACTGTGGTTAACGCTGCTGTATATGTAGCTTGGTGGTTGAATGCCAACCCTAAAGCCATCTTTCACCTTTGCTTCTCTTCTAATGGATTATAACTTTGGACAGCCCTAATCCACCCCCTCTCTCCTAAGATAGATACCTCCCATTCCCCCTTTGCCTGTGCCAAAGGAATTGAATTCTGGTCACCCTGCTAGTAGTCCTGATTTTATCCCTCTACACTAGTGGAGCTGGCTAGCGTGAAGGGCCTTTGACTTGATTCAGGCATGCAGTTGCATGATTTTGGGTTACTACTTCATAGTCAGTTAGCCGTGCGGAGTCTGCATGTTCTACCAGTGGTCAGTTGAACTTCAAAGACATGCAGGTAGGTGGGTGTGTGTGCGTGTGCCTTCTGTGAAGGTTGGGCATCAGGCTGGCAACTCGGCACTGTAAAAAACTCCACTGCCAATCATGAGTGGACTGGTGATCCGCTGTGTCGTCCCCTAACTGGGATAAGCCGAAAGATAACTCCACAGTCAGTTAGCATTAGTCATCTACTTCTGCTCTCCATCTTCTGAAAGGTAATACCGTGGCCTAGAACTAATTGGTTAAGCAGTTCTTAAATGCAAGTGTCATTTATGTCTGGACTTCTTGGTCTTTGAAGGGTAGAATTGTGACCCAATTACCAGCTGGTAAAGCAGTTTTTTAAAGGGATTTTAGCCTTCATTTTCATTTAAAGCACCTCTGCCCCTTTTGTCTTTGAATTACATGACTGACAGTGGTATCTGTCTAATGTTGCACCCAGCTTTTTCAGCAGCATTGAAATTCTTTTCTTGGGAACACATTTCATTTCTGCTTGTAGGATATTTGCATTTCAGGTCTTCATGTTAAGGGATCAGCGTTATTGAACATAAGGGAGCATTTGATCATTTTAAAGCATGAAATGCAAATCCATGTATACAGTAGTGACCAAAACATTGGTTAGTAACAGAACAAAGCCCATTTCTAAGTCTGGTTACCAGTGCTGTCCCACAGGGCTCCTTTTTTAAGCTAATTATTTGTACTGTTTTTGTGAGATACAAAAGTTGACAATAAATTGGCTAACCAAGTGTGCTGCTTGATAGCAAACTGTGTCCATAATTGTTTGTGCATAAAAATGCTGAAGTTTTCAAAGCTGGCCTACAAAAGCAGACCTAGTGTAGTGGTAATACCCCCCTTTTTAATGTCGGTAAATTTAACATCATAAGAATTTAACAAAATAAACAGATGGACAGCAGTTTTAATTTTTTACAAGTATGTATTTTCCAAAGTTTAGGAGCCCATCTCATTCTAAAGGACATAGTCAAATCAAGAAGATGGTCATACCACTTTATACCTCACTGATCTGATGCATGGTTGAATACATGGCTGAGTTTTTTCACATTTGAGCCCTTGAGTAAGCCACTCAGAACTCCTTGAAAAGGTACATTGATTGTTAATAGAAAAGTCATGGAGTTGGAAAAATTCATCATTCACAGAAGTTTCAAGTGTTGACTTTTGTGTCTATGGAATTGTTTCTGTTTGAAAGTCTGCCGAAATCCACTTCAAGAACCTGTCATCATTATGGAAAACCTAATATAAATATTAATAATAAAGTCTAAAAGATAATTTACACAATGCCTAGGCCTTTGAAGATTATAGAATAAGCTTTTCTTTGCAATCGGATGCCACCAGTCCTTTGCTTGCTTCAGAAAAATATTTCCAAGTGCCCGCATGCATGTGTGCATGCATGCACACATGCATTTGCGGGGGCAGTGGAGTAGAAAATACCACCATGAGGTTATGGAAGTCTGAAGTTCCTTGAAGGCAAGTAGGTGACAAGCAGAACCAATTAACTTACTTCAAAAGTACTATAGTTGGTCCTTCACAGGTATTGGGTGTTCTTACAACTGACCAGTGCTTCCTTTTGAATCTGTAAGAGTTGTCCATAAGCTAGTCCATCCATCCATCTATCTATCTATCTATCTAGCTATCTCTGTTTAGAAAGTAGGAAAGAGTCCATCGTAACTCGGACATGAACCAGCAGCTCATGTTGTATATGAACAACTGAATAAGCTGTGGAATATGGAAACAGTGCTTTTAAGAGATTTAGCTACAGAGATAGCTGTGCCCTAGTGGACAGGTAACTGCATTATGTTATGCTGTCCAACAGAGGACTATAGTTTGGAAAATGCTGTTGTCAAAGGCACTTCTTTATGGTTATGGCTACTTACAGTATTTGGTTTAAAAATGTCTTCCTTGTAGATATTCGTGTAGTAGTCCTTTGGGCCAGCAATTTGCGTCTTCAATCACTGTGTGTTGAAGCGTGAATTCACAGGTAGCATTTCCCTCCTTAGATATATTGTTACTTCAATGCTTATCCTTCTGAGACTTTGTCTCTTTGCTAATTTCTTATCCTTGTCCCCATCGCTAGAGTGTGTACTACTTTGGGAATAGCCCTACTGAGGTGTAATGTATATGTCCGATTCAAGAATTATGTTCTTTGTTTTCTTTTTTTTCTTCCCCTATGCCTGCCAGCCATCGGTCCTTTTCTCCTCTTGTCTGCCCATTTCTTCCTTTCCATCAGTATTCTGGGGGCAGGAGCTTTCATCAGAGAATGGAAGTGTTACCCAGGTAGCCATAGGGGACATTTTATATATGTGGTGCCTCTCACAGCAGCACATGGGTATGACTGTGGTGTAGGATCCCCAGAAATACATGTTTCCTTGCATGATCAACATGGCTGCAGCATGCACTACCTGACGAGTGCACGTTCTCACACAGACACGTGTGCACACATACCCACCCTTGTAGTTTGGGTACTTACCCTCTGGAAGCAACAGACCTTGCTACCTACTATCCTGGCTCTGTCAGCTGGTGACGGCCTCTCACTTCTAAACCTCCCCAGCCAATTCCTCAACAGATATATTCTCACAGTATCGCTTGATTTGAGAAATGGTGATGTCCTCCTATTCCAATGTTGCAGTATTCATATGGTGTGGGATTTTCCATCTCATGCAATCTGACGTTGGCTCCTATACAAAAGCTGCTGGCTGCTGTAGGTGCATGGGATGTCACATGTAGGGCCATAAACCAAGGACCGTAAATGTGACATTGGCACGCGCAGACCTCAGAACTTTTCAGCTGCTGATGTCGTCACTTTGATTGTTCACTTCCTACTATCGATTACTTCGGAAAGATAAGTACTCCATTAGGTTTTTTTTTTGTTTTGTTTTTTATCATTGCTTATGCTTGGTTTGCTGTAGTTCTTGGCCAGTGTCACCTAAAAAAGACAAATGTAATTGCAGCCAGCAGATACCGTACAAAGATTCCCACAATAAGTGCGTATTTTGTCTAGGTAGGGAACACGACCATACGTCTTGTTCCATTTGTAAGTCTTTCGGGCCCAAGATGCTTCGCAGTTGTTTAGCTGCATTAACTTTATATCTCGAGAACCAGCATCTGAAATGCCTACCCCTTTGGTTGATCGATTCTGGGTCCATCCTATCTGAATCGCCCAGGAAAAAGGCCAAAGTTTCCAGGCCTATTCCTACTGCCACTCCACTATCGGATGTCCCGCCAGCTTCCGATATAGGGGCAGAGGAATGCCCGATTTCTCAGTCAGCTTCAACAGCTCCCTCTGAGGAAGCCATTTCTGCAGTCACGTCCGCGGAGACTTTTCAGCCATCAGCACCAACCAACGTCAAGGGGGAACCTCTTGTTGGACGACCGACCGAGTCCTCTCCTACTGCAGGCCGGGCTACAATCTCTAGGCCGTCCCCGAAGCCTACTCCTCCTAAGAAAAGACAGAAGACAAAACATATCACTCTTCGTCCTGAAGCACAGCCAGCTGGCAGTCTTTCACAAATTCTCTTAAGCAGGCTTTCATGGCCCTTAGGCCCACAGGTCCTGCTTCTTCTACCATCCCTGTGCTCAGGCCTCACCCAGCCTCTTCCTCTTCCCCCCAACATCAAACTACTTGAGGGAGAACAGCAACAATACCATTATGATTCTTCCTCTGAGGAATCAGTCTCTTATGTGTCCCAAATTGCTTTCCCTGTTGACTACTATTCCCCTGATGAAGACTCCATTGAAGAGTCCTCCCCATCTAAAGATTTAACTTTTGGGGAGATTATACTAAACTGAAGAAGTATTTCAAGTGGGACACTACCCTGATGTCTGACACTCAGATATTTTGAACCACTACAACTGGAGTCTCCCTCTCCTCCAGCAATATCTCCTGTGCTCACAGCCCTCAGACCCTAAAAGACCAGTCAGGTTTTATAAAGTGCCTGATGACCATAAATTCCTGGTAAAACCTCCACTGGTAGATCCCGCTGTAATTGCTGTGGCTAATTGCTGTGGCTCCTGACAGACAATCTAGATATGTACCTTCTGCCTCTCTCCTACCCACAGATAAGGACAGTAAAACCATGGATAGACTGGGCAAAATAAGTGTATACCTCCTCCACCTTGGCTTTCAGAGCCATTAATTACCAAACACACATGGTACAATACGCTCTGGACCTAGTCTCCCAGGCCTCTACCAGACGATCTACACCTGACTGTCCTACTAAGTCTGACATTGCATCAAAACTCTCCCTAGCCACCCAAGTAGCCAGACACTCCATGAGATGTAGTTATGATGCAGCAGAAGCTTCGGCCAGGTCTGCAGCTTCTGCATCTGCCCTACGCAGATATTCCTGGCTACTCCTACAATCTCATCCAGAGGATTTCAAATCCAAAATTATGGATGCACCACTGGACCTCACTCTACTTTTTGGCAAAAATTCAGCTGAGCTCTTCAAAAACTTGCAAGCGAAAAGCAAAGAGCCGCTATACATCAAACATTTGCTGGTGTCCCCCTTCCCTAAGTACTAAAGGAATTATCCTGCAAAAACTTCCTTTGTCAGGAGGATGCTTTCCACTTTTCATCCCTCCTCCTCCAGACCGAGAAGAGGATCTAGGAGACACCCTTACTCCAGACTTACTAACAACCATCCCCCCTCCAAACAGCCCTTTCTCGACGGGGGGGCTCATCAGCATGACTGCCTTGCCCACCTTCCTTTGTCTGCCCACCTACCCACTTCCTCTTCTTTTGGAAAACCATCACCTCAGACCAATGGGTCTTTCCATCATTCAAAGAGGATACTTCCTATCTTGGAAGGAAAAACCAAGGCCAAAAAACATTCCCTTCCTACCAAAGAAACAGCTCTGCCAATTCCCACATATTCTGCAGGAGCTCCTGTTCCTAGGAACTATAGAACCAGTCCTTGTGGACCAGGAAGGAAAAGGATTCTATTCTCGCCTATTTCTAGTCCCAAAAAAGGATGGTCCTTGGAGACCCATACTAGACCTATCCTACCTAAATCGGTTCATAAAAGTTCCATCCTTCAGGATGCTCTCTCTGCAAACCCTCCTGCCCCTGATACTGCCCCAAGCCTTTATGGTCACTCTGGACTTGAAGGAAGTTTATCTCCACACTCCTATCATGCCCTCCCATAGAAAATTTCTGAGATTTATGGGCATTTCCTCACATTTTCAATTTACAGCCTTGCCCTTCGGCTTATCTACTGCTCCAGTAGTGTTCACAAAATGCCTAGCTCTTGCCATTGCATTTTGCCAAACCAAGGGCATCCAGATATACCCTTATCTGGACAACATTCTCCTTCTAGCGGAATGAGAAACCATGCTCCTAAGTCACCTAAAATTCACCATGACCATCCTGCACGACTTTGGGTTCACCCTAAACCTTCCAAAATCTTCTCTGCACCCACAGCAGGACAATGTTTTCCTGGGATGTAGGAAATTTCAATGGTACTTAAAGAATGTATGGTCTCAGCACCAACACTCCCTAGACAAGCAAATCCCCCTTCTGCCCCTGTTTAAAGTCAGAATTGAGGTAGTGGTCCAACAAATCCTCTGCAACCAAGGCATCCCACTACAGCTCTCCCCCACACAAAATCTATGCACACAGATGCATCAGATCTAGGGTGGGGGACAACTCTAAAGGGTTACGGGGTTTAAGAATCTTGGACCCCTGCCCTGCAAACACAACACATTGTCAGGAAGATGACTGCCGTCTTGCAGGTCCTTCAGGCCTTCCTTCCCATTCATCAGCCAAGCCTTCACATTCTTGCAGACAACACCACAGTCATATGTGGTACCTGAACAAACAGGGAGGGACAAAGGCCTACCTCTTATGCCGGATAACCCTACAGATTTGGGAGTCAGCCACCCAATACAATCTCTTCCTGCAGGCCTCTTACATTCCCTCTCAGGAAAACAAACAAGCGGACTTGCTCAGCAGAACATCCTCTCACCTTCATGAATGGATACTAAACAGGGAAACATTTCTAGACATAGTCCACCGGTGGGGCACACCTCAAGTGAATCTGTTTGCCTCCCCCCAAAACAGGCAACTAAGCAAATTCTGCAGCAGGGATCACACTCCATCAGCCTGGAGAGTGAGTGCCTTCAGCTTTCCTTGGAATGGGATGTTCCTTTATGCACCCCCCCCCTTCCCACTGATACAAAATATCCTTCTGAAAATCAAGAGGGACCAATCAAAAATCTTGCTGGTCACTTCTACTGACCAAGGCAACACTGGTTCCCCCTTCTCCACCCTTTAGCCAGGGGCAATCACCACAAGTTACCCCACAAGGTGGACCTACTGTTTCAGCAAAAGGGGGTCTCATTCACCCTCCGCTGCAAATTCTCAACCTAAAATTTTGGGTGATCAACATCTAATCCCTTACAGACAGCTCTACTCTGAGGACGTGCTCTCAATTCTGTGGGAGGTCAGGCAACCAACTACTAGAAAGACATACTTATCGAAATAAGAAAAATTCTCAAAATTGTGCCTTCTTAAGGACAGGGACCCAATGCAGGCAGACCACTCCCTAGTCCTTAGCTATGTTTGTGATCTCATTAAGACTGGACTAACTTACTCCTCTGTGAAAGTCCACCTTTCAGCCATTTCAGCCTGCCTACCCTTACAGCCACCCCTGCTTTCCAGGCTGGACATTAAACATTTTTTTTCTTGAGAGGGGTCCTTCATATTAGACCACCAAAAAACCCATCCCTCCTCCCTGGGACCTCAACGTCATGTTAGAAAAACTCTCCTTAACCCCTTTTGAGCCAGCTAGTTCGGCCTCCTTACAAATGTGCACTTGGAAAACCATTCTTTTAGTGGCCATTTCTTCCGCTAGAAGAGTGTCAGAACTACAGGCCCTCATAGCCTGCCTTCCTTACACCACCTTCCATAATGACAGAGTTACCCTATGCACAAATCCTTTCTTTATGCCCAAAGTAGTAAATGAACAATCTCTAAACCTGTCCATCCACTTACCCACTTTCTTCCCAACTCCAGCCAACAATACAGAGAGAATCCTTCATTCCCTGAACGTACACAAACAGTTGAGATTCTACTTAGACAAAACTAAGTCCTTCAGGAAGTCTGACCAGCTATTTATCTCCTTTCACCCCAGGGCTCTGGGCAAGGCAGTCTCCAAACAAACCATTCCCTGTTGGATTAGGAAATCTTTTCTTTTTTGTTATTCACACCATGGTAAGGTCTTACCACATGGTGTAAGAGCTCACTCCACCAGAGCCATAGCTACAAAGCCTTTCCTCAAAGGCCTGGACACAGCTTCCATCCTGGGAGCAGCTACCTGGTCTTCAGTTCACACCTTCACCAAACACTACAAACTAGACCAAGTCTCCAGGGCCAGGGCAGGCTTTGCCAGAGCAATCCAGCAAGGATTCCTGGAATAGTCTACCTCTACCTCCTCCCATTTCTCCACCTAAACTGTGGTACTCTCCCACACCATATGAATACTGCAACATTGGAATAGAAGGACATAGAATAGTTGTGTAAAATCTTACCATAACCATGGATGTTCTTCGTGTTTCACTTTTGCAGTCATCACACTTGGGTTATCTGCCTGCAGGTAGCCCTCAGTCAGCCCGAATACCAGACACTTAGTATTTCTGCGCCGGATGCTGTTGCTCCAGGACTGACGTCAGGTCGTCGGGTATAAAAACAGGCAGCTGACGCCATTACATCAATCTTTCTTGCTGAGGAGCTGGAAGCAGAAGCAGTTCACAAATGCCAGTCGGCTACTACCTGAATTTTCATTTACAAATTGAATAATCCTGAAGTCTTCTAAACCTAAGTACCCCATTGGAGATCCTTTTTTCTTGCTCTAACCGATGTCAGAAAAAGTTAACAATTGTCTTGCCTGTGGAAAGCAAATACCTCAGAGAGATTTTCATTCTTACTGCATCACCTGTTTAGGCCCAGACCATGACGTACCTCTCTGTCACTTTTGTGCCTTGTTTAATGCCTGAACCATTCGTAGTCAGGCTCTCTTTCTCACTAAATTCTTTCGCTCTCTATCCCCGTATTCTGAAATGGGTTTGGTAAGCCATCCGACTACCGATATTCCAAAACAAAGTAAGGATAAAGACAGACAGACCGCATAGGTCCAAAGCTGCTGACGCTTCCGTTAAGCTAGTCGACAGTCCACCGGTACTCAGTGAGGCGCTTTTGCAGCCCCTGGTGGCTGCTTCAATGGATTCGCTGACCTCTACCAAGACCCATTCGAAGTCCGGTATGCCGCAAGACTCTTCTTCAACTATGGAACCTGCAGATGTCTCTTCCTTGGATGGGTGCGGAGCCGCTGTGCAGGCACTGGCTTCTGAGGCAGTTCTTCACTCGACTCAAACCGACAACTTCTTTTTTTAACCAAAACTACCGAGTTTCTTAGACCCACAGTATGTACTACACCTAGAAAACTGACGACCAAAGCACATGTATCTGCTCCCATGCCACAAAAACAAATGCTTAGAATGGCAGAAGACCTTATTACTCTGATTAGGGGAAGTCAGCCTGCCCCCTGCTAAGAGAAAAAGAGACCAGTCCCCTGCAGCTTCTACAGACCAGGAGTCCGATGACTTTGAGATTTCTGATTTTGAAGACATGCCCCTTATCTGCTTATGAGGATTCAGATGCAGAGGAATCCACTCCCTCTGTCTCCCCTCCAGAGGATTTTTCTTTTGGTGAAAACTTGCATACCTTAAGAGAGCATTTCCACTGGGAATGCCAAGACTATCCTCAGTCCAGAAAGAGACTCGGAGAATTCCTAGAGTTGCCTCAGCACAGGCCTTTAGCAGTGCCCCCTTTCCTGTATGTTGTTGATGTTTTTATGGAATCCAGTCTTACTCCTGAAACTCTACCTCCTGCTCCTAGGAAACCAGACAGGTACTTCAGAGTACCTGACACTCACAAATTTCTTTTCAAGAATTCTACTGATGACCCAGAGATCATTTCCCAGGGGTATAAAGGTATCAAGGCTACTACAGCCAGAATCCCACCCCTTCAGACAGGGATTCCAGAGATTTGGACAGATGAGGTAAGAAGGTATATACCTTTGCAACTCTTGCTATTAGGGCATTGAATTGTCAGTCTCACATCCTGAAGTACCAGCAGCATATTATGGAACTTATTAAACAAAAAGTGGCAACCTTTACAGACTGTGCAGAAAATAAAGTGCAAGCCAAGTCAGTAAGCATACTTTGCAGTGTGGCTTTAACACCCTAGAAGCATCTTGCCAGGCAGCAGTCACTGGATCTGTACTGAGAAGACATGCTTGGCTCAAGGAGCAGAGCTTGCCAGACCATGTCAAATCAAAGTTACTAGATGCTCCTTTGAACAAGGACAGTTTGTTTGGCACCAAAGCAGAACAGGTTCTTAAAAAGATGGAAGAAAAAGCTAAGTATACAGACTATTAAAGAATTCTTACAAGTGCAACCCCCTAGATTCAGCAGGCATTTCCCTTCCAAACACTGGTCCTTTCCAGCCCCCTCCAGGCCTTCTCAAACCAGACCAGGGGAAACAGACCACCCAGACTACAGTTTCAGGGTATGCAGAGATCTAAGCAATGGAGTGCCCCCACCCTTAAAGCAGGGAGTGGTAAGCCACCTCCTTATGGAAAAAACTCACAATGACTTCTTTACTCCTCTCCCCAGCCCTGCCCAATTGCTTGTGCCCCTAGGAGGAAAACTTACCCTTCATGCAAAAAATTGGATGTCCATCACACAGGACCAGTGGGTCCTCGACATTGTATCCCAGGGGTACAAATTTTATTTCCATTCACTGCCAACCCCAAGCGGGTTTCCAGACCTCCCTACAAACCAGTGGGCAGAGGCTCAAAGCCAAGTAGCTTCCCTGCTCAATATCAGAGCTATTCAGGGAGGTTGGCCTAATCGTTAAGGTGTTTGCCTTACAAGCACAAGGTGCGGGGTTCTAGTCTCACAAGGGATAATTGGCTAGGCTTAAAATGACTTGCAAGGGCAAATAGCCTAGTACTAACCTATGAACCTATGAACCTGTAGAACAGAGGGGTGAAGGATTCTACTCCAGACTCTTCTTGGTACCCAGGAAAGAGGACTTTTGGTGTCCAATCCTGGATCTTTCAATTCTCAACACCTTCCTGGTGGTACCAAAATTCAAGATGCTTACCCTGCAACAGCTTCTTCCTATGCTAGTCAAGGATGCCTGGTTAGTCACCCTAGACTTAAATGAAGCCTATCTGCACATCCCCATAAGGGAGTCATACAGGAAGTATCTACGTTTCAGGGCAGGATCTATGCATTATCTGTTCTCTGCACTTCCCTTTGGCTTATCTACTGCGCCCAGAGTTTTCACAAAATGCCTGGCTCCAGCCATTGCATACTGCAGGCAGAGAAATATCCAAAATTTCCCGTATTTGGACGACTGTCTGATTCAGGCGAACAGTCAGGAATTGCTGTTGCAGCACCTGATATTTGTGAAACACCTTCTCACTTCCTTGGGGTACACCATCAACGAAAAGAAATCAAAACTGGTACCCAGTCAAAAGATTGTATTCCTGGGAGCAAGCTTGGACACAACATCCCAGATGGCATCCCTCACTTCAGAAAAACAAGTCTATCTGACAACCTACTTCAAACAAATGGCCACCAGCGCCCAGTTATCCGCAAGAAAAATACTGCAGGCCCTAGGGTTCATGGCCTCATGTATACTGCTAATTCCATATGCAAGACTGCATATGAGGAAACTTCAATGGTACTTAAAAAGTCTTTGGTGCCAACATTCGCAGGACCTGGAAACAGTCATTCTTATCATACCCTGTGTAAGGACAGAGTTCCTTTGGTGGGTAGAAGCATGCTACCACAACAAGGGACTGCCCTTTTCACAACCCCACACCTCCCAGACCCTAACCACAGATGCAACAGACTATGCCTGGGGAGCACACATAGACGGCAAATGCTTTCAGGGCCACGGGAGCCCAAGTCAAATTCATCTGCACATCAACCAAAAAGAGATGCTAGCTGTGCAGAATGCCCTGACAGGTTTCAGATCCCTGCTCTTTCAAGGATAACTGCTAATAAAAACAGACAACACCACAGTTATGTGGTACATCAACAAGCAGGGGGGAACCCACTCCTACCCACTCTGCAGGTTAGCCATTGCCCTGTGGCACACGGCCTTGGACATGCAAGTCCATCTGCAAGCTCAATTCCTGCCAGGCAAACAAAACTCATTGGCAGATGACATAAGCAAAAATCTCCTAGACCCACACAGTAATTGGAGCCCAGCACCTTCAACCTTCTGATTCAGAAATGGGGGAACCCAGACGTGGATCTCTTTGCCTCCTCCTACAACCACCAGCTCAGCAAGTTCTGCACCAGGGATCCTCACAGCAGGACCTGGAAAGTGGATGCCCTATCTTTTCAGTGCATAAATCTCTCCGTCTATGCCTTTCCCCCTCTGCCCCTTCTTTCAAGAGTATTACTCAAGATAGACAGGACAGACCAAGGACAGTTCTGATTGCCCCAGACTGGCCACGCCAGCACTGGTACCCACTCCTGTGCAGCCTGTCAATGGTGCCACCCTGGCACTTACACCAGAACCCAACCATGCTCTCTCAGCAGGAGGGACAGATTTTGCATCCACAGCTGCAAACCCTAAATCTTGCAGCCTGGCTTATTCCTTGAATTCTCCCCCAGCAGCCCTAAGCAAGCAGGTGCTGGATGTCATTCTTGAAGCCAGAAGACCCAGTACAAGAAAATCCCATGCTGAGAGGTGGAAAAGGTTCTGCTCCTAGATTCTATCTAAAGGAGAGGATACAACTCTGCCCTCCCTGCCTCTAATCCTGGATTACTTAGCAGATCTACTCCACAAAGGCCTGTCCTCCATTAAGATACATGCCTCAGCCATTTCGGCTCATTACACTGAGTCACCTCTCTTCTCGCACCCTCTTATCAAACAGTTCCTGAGAGGGGCAAACAACTTAAGGCCACCAAGGAGAGAGCACCCACCCCTGCTTGGGACCTTAACTTTGTACTAGAAAAGCTCACACCCACCCCCACCCCCCTTTGAAACCTGCTGCATCAGCAGACTTAAAATTCCTCTCTTGGAAAACAGCCTTGCTTCTGGCCATCACTTCAGCTAGAAGAGTGTCTGAGTTACAAGCACTTATGGCTGTGAAACCCTTCATTATTTTCCATGCTGACAGGGTTTCCCTCAGGACTAACCCTTCCTTCATGCCTAAAGTGGTGTCCAGTGTGGCTCTCAACCAATCTATCCATTTGCCAACTTTCTTCCCTAATCCTCAAAATAAAGGGGAAAGGATCCTGCACTCCTTGGACGTGCAAAGACAGCTCAGATTCTACCTTGATAGGACTAAGCCCTTCAGAAAATCTGACCAGTTACTAGTCAGCTTTGCAACAGGGGTAGAGGGTGAGGCCATTTCAGAACAAACAATTTCCAAATGGCTAGCACACTGCATCCGTTTCTGCTACAAGCACCATGGGAAACCAACCCCTCAGGGGGTCAGAACACATTCCACTAGGGCAACATCTACCTCTACAGCATTTCTCAGGGGAGTCGCTGCTACCTGGAGTTCAGTACATACCTTCACCAAGCATTATCACCTGCTGGTTTTGCAACAGCAGCCCTGCAAGGCATACTAGCCAGCCCTAACTCTTCTTGACTGCCTCCACCCTTCTTCAGCTTTGGGAATCCACCCAAGTGTGATGACTGCAACAGTGAAACACGAAGAGCATAGTACAGTTGTGTACACTTACCATAAATGTAGATGTTCGAGTGTATTCACTGTTGCAGTCCTGGTTTCTCTTTCTCTCCTCTCTATGGCTTTTACTCACCCCTTTCAGAAGTATTGGTTTTGGTATTTACATTTTACTGTTGGTGTTTTCCCAACCATAACCTAGCTCCCTATTTGGGGGGCTCCTGACATTTGGGGCAAGAAAAACTGATGTAATGGCATCTACTGCCTGTTGTTATAACCCTGATGACCTAACATTAGTCCTGGAGCGACAGCATCCGACGCAGAAATACTAAGTGTCTGGTATTCAGGCCGACTGAGGGCTAACCAATTGTGATGACTGCAACAGTGAATACACTCGAACATCTACATTTATGGTAAGTGTACACAACTGTACTATGTCCTTCTCTTCCATGTTGTAGTATTCCTTCCCACCCTCCATACCCCCCTTTTCTTACTACAGGGTCTGCCCTCTGGCCAGTGCTTCCACCACCTAAGGCTTATCTGTCCAGCCTTACAGTGGCATTTGCTACTTTTGTTGGCATCTTGATGTTCATCGTGGTACCCTGCTGCAGTCATCACACTTGGGTTATCCTGCCATCAGGCGGACCCGCAGTCGGCCCGAATTCCAAAGTTTTGGTCCGGCGTCGGTTGCTTTTGCTTCTTCCCTGACGTCAGAGCGCCAGGGGTATATCAGAGGCATCCGACGCCATTTTCTTCAGTCTTTCTTGCATGGTGCCCAAAGCAGAAGCAGTTCGCAAGTGCTGGTCGGCCGACACCTGAGATTTTCGAATAGAGTTTCAGTCCGAAGTCTTCAAAGCTAAGTACCCCGTTGGGGAACCTTTTCTTTCCTCAGTCCGATGTCAGAAAAAGTTAACAATTGCATTTCTTGTGGGAAGCAAATTATCTCATAAGGACTTTCATTCTTTTTGTATACCTTGCCTAGGCCCAGACCATGACGTCACTGGTTGTCATTTTTGTGCTAGGTTCAATAAGCGAACTATAAAGCGACGCTTTGATTTCGCACGACACTACTTCAGTAGAAAATTTAATTACACTATGCCGTCGGAGCAACCGACTACCGGCGTGCATAAAAAACGCAAGGATAAAGATAGGCAGCCTAGATCCAAGCCAGACTCCGAGGCCTCGGCTGCGCCGGTCGCCGGTTCTCCGGTTTTCAGTGAGGCCTCGCGGCCTGGCTACCGCTGAATTGGATCCCCAGGCCGCTTCGGATCCCCTAGCAGAGAGTTCTAGGCCGACACAGCCTTTTTCCTTAGGCCCTACCGACGACATTGCAGTAGGGGAAACCGGTGATGTAGAAACACCTTCGGTTTCTGAAGGTGTCTTCAGACCGACTACCCTCACCATAAAATCTTATGCTAAGCTTAAGACATTGCATATGTTTTTGCTACACCCACCATGGAAAATCAGTTCCTGCTACCATAAGGCCCCACTCTACCAGGGCAGCAGCTACATCTACAGCCTTCCTCAGGGGGGTGCCAACCAAGGATATTCTGGAAGCTGCAACTTGGAGTTCAGTACACACCTTCACTAAACATTACCACTTACCACTTTACTCTAAGACTAGAGCTGGCTTCGTCACTGCAGTTTTGCAGGGCCTTCTAGCCTCCTCTAACCCTGTTTGACTCCACCTCCCATCCTTAGCTTTGGTATTCTACCCAAATGTGATGACTGCAGCAGGGTACCATGATGAACATAGTACAGTTTTGTACCTACCATAAATGTAGATGTTCGAGTGTATACCTTGCTGCAGTCCAGGTTACCCTCCCTCCATCCCCTCTGGACTAGCTGAACTTATCTCTTCCACTCTATTCTTTACTACCTCTGTGGTGTATTTGCTTGCGCCTAAGGGTTTTGTTTCATTTTTTTCATATAACTATATGTGTGTGTGTATGTATGTATGTGTGTATATATATATATATATATATATATATATATATATATATATATATTTTTTTTTTTTTTTTTTGCCTACCTATTAGGGGCACCTGACATCTGGGGCAAGAAAAACTGAAGAAAATGGCGTTGTATGCCTCTGATATACCCCTGGTGCTCTGACGTCAGGGAAGAAGCGACAGCAACCGACGCCGGACTAAGACTTTGGAATTCAGGCCAACTGCGAGACCGCCTGACGGCAGGATAACCCAAGTGTGATGACTGCAGCAGGGTATACACTCAAACATCTACATTTATGGTAGGTACAAAACTGTACTTTCTCCTGACAGGCCACACCTCTGGGCTTCAAGTTCTGAGGTCTGTGCATGCCGAAGTCACATTTTTGGTCCCCAGTTTATGGCTCTACGTGTGACGTCCCACACACCTACAACAGCCAGGCAAAAGCTTTTGTATAGGAGACAATGTCAGATCGCCTGAGACGGAAAATCCCACACCATAAGAATACTGCAACATGGAAGAGGAGGACATCTATGGTTATGGTAAGATTTTACACAACTATTCTTTCCACCTCTTATTCTAATTACCCTCCCTTTATTAGCCGATGTCTAGATAGCTTTTCCATGTAGCTGCTACTGTTCCTGTAACTTGGGCATGTATGTATATCCTTGTTCATCATAGATTTTCTTCATTGTTTATCATGATGTGGCAGGCCTGTGTTCACTCAGTAGCTGTGGCCAAATTGGCAGATGCAGGACCTAGGTAGCAGTGTCCTTGTGTAGCATATGATTTGGCCTAATCTTAGCAGAGAGTATGCATGGTTCAGACAAAATAGTCAAACCAGTCAGAGGAAAGAGGGCTATCCCAGTCATAATCACAGAGGAGGGTTCACTTACAGATAAATAGATATGTTGAAGACATTTGTCATTTCGTCTGAGAAATGAAAACTAATCATGTAGTTTTATTTAAAAAATTAAGCTTTAATTAGATTATTTATTGGCTTTGTTGTTGTCATTTTCAGAATAAGCCTGTAGCAATGTAATAAAGAAGATTAGGCCTGTGAGTTACTATTGAGCTTCATTCTGTTCTCCTGGGTTTGATTCACTCCATCTCTACTGGAATACATTTGTGCCATTGAACAAGACATTTAACCATACAATGTGCTCCCATGTCACCCCTGCAAAAGGCAGTTGTGCCTTGTGGGGGTAGACAGTTAATTTATTGAATTGTTCAGGAATGTGTGTTTTTGGTTTAAAAACATTCAGGTGACATAGCAGGCCTGATAAGAAAAATCCAGCAGCTGATGGACAAGTAAACAGTACTTGGACCAAATAATGCAAAGCAAAACATAACATTCTGTTTCCTGTTTCTGTGATGTCAGAATAGACTGTTTAATACCAAAGCAAATGCATACTGTTGAGTATGGTTTAAGAGACGTTTCTGAAGTAGACAGCATGGAATTACTGTACATTTGGTACTCATCTGTGATGATCAGAAAGTTATTTGCAGTATTAAATGGTTTCCATTTCTCTGCAGGTTCCTGCACCAGAAACTTCTGAGAAGGGTGGTTTAAGCAATGTTGCTGAGGCTGAGTTGGTACATTGTGTAACATCAGCACTTGTAAAGGTATGGTAATTTATGTAAATAATGTGGTTTTACCAAAATGCATGCATTTTCCCTGTTGTACTGCTTTGGTTCTTGCCATTATCTTACGTTTTCCTAGGTCTCCTTTGCAGTTTACTGACTGTTTTGTAGTCTGCTTTGTTCCTCTTCCTCCTCTATGAGTGTTTGTCTGATTTCCTGTTGCTGCCTTGAGCACTCTGCTATTTTACTTGGTGAAGGTCTTTTTCATTAGAGTGATAAGGTAAATATTTGAAAGAACAGTGAAAGAAGTGGTTGACTGAGCTACTGATGTTTTGGAGACTAGCTGGTAGATTTGTATTTGAACAGATGAAGTGATCTAATGTCACCAAGCCCTCCTCAGTGTGTTTTTGCTTGAGAGGATATCCTGTCCTCCTGTCTTCAGTTCATCTGTTCTCTTTTGGAGTTCCCATGCTTAGGGGTTTCCAAACCCTTAAATAAACCATGCTGTGAACATCACAGATCATACTGGGAGAGCATGCCTAGCCTTTGCTCCTGCGTGTTCTTTTCTACCATATGCTCATTTTGTCTCCTGATCTTGGTATTCATTATTGTAAATTTCCTGTGACAAATGCTTAAGAAACATAAGACATTCAGATTCTCATGTGACTGGAGGATTGAGCCAAGATATGCGCATCAACTTGCCTGTACTGCATGTCAGACATGGTTTACTGCCATAAGTACCAGTGTTCCGTTCTGGCCACCCAAAGACACAAGACTGAGAAACTGTTGTCCTACCTGACATTTCATAAAATGGCAGAGGATGAACGCTTCCACCTCCAGCATTAGTAGGAGGGTCCTTTCTGTCGTTCTGTGTTGGCACTGAAAGATTATAAGACAGCAGAGATGATTTGCAGCAGACATTGTTAACACCCTCTGGAAAATACGTTTGTACTTATGATGGCATCCATGTCCCCATGTGTAGTAAAGTTGCTCTTGATTGCTGAACAGTTGACCCTGCAGCCATAATCTCCCTTGGCAGACAATGTATGTGGGAAAGTGCAACTCCAGCAACCACCAGAGTATAAGGATACTCCTCCAGTCCCCGACAACTGTTCTGGTCTCACAGAGTGGTCCCTTAATTCCCCCTGCTGAATGTCAGTGGTTGCACTCAGAATGATAGGATGTTCTTCATGTTTCACTGTTGTAGTCATCACATTTGGTTATCTGCCTGCAGGTAGTCCTCAGCCAGCCTGAATACCAAAGTCTTTGCATTTCTGCGTCAGATGCCGATGCTTCTTCCATGACGTCAGGTCGTCAGGGGTATAAAACATGCAGCCGACGCCATTACATCAGTCTTTCTTGCCGTGCAGTGCCCGAAGCAGTTCGCAAGTGCCGGTCGGCCGACTCCTGAAATTTTCATTTTCGAGTTTCAGAACCAAAGTCTTCAAAAAAGATAAGTACCCCATCGGGGATCCTTTTTCTTGCTCTAACCTATGTCAATAAAAGTTAACAATTATCGTACCTGTGGAAAGCAAATACCTCCTAGAGATTTTCATTCTTACTGCATCCCCTGTTTAGGCCCAGACCATGACGTCCCTCACTGTCGGTTTTGTGCCTTGTTCAATGCCCGAATTATTTGTCTTTGGGCTATTTTTGCAGCCAATTACTTTCGTACTCGATCTGTGTACTCCGAAATGGCTTCGTTAAGCCATCCGACTACTGATCTTCTGAAAAAACATAATGAAAAAGACAGAAGCAGACTGCATTGGTCCAAAACTGCCAACGACGCTTCCGTAAAGCTTGTCGCCAGTCCGCCGGTACTCAGTGAGGTGCTTTCGCAGCCCCTGATACCTGCTACTTCAGATTCGCAGGCCTCTACTGAGACCAATTCCGAGTCCAGTATGCCGGGAGATGCTTCTTCGACTATGGAACCTGCGGATGTCTATACCTTGGATGGGTCCGGAGTTGCTGTGCAGGCACCGGCTTCTGAGGGTGTATTCAGGCCTACAGAAACTCATATTAAACTGACATCATCATTTCCATCCAGGCCAAAAACTCGCACTACGCCTAGAAAACTGATGACCAAATTGCAGGCTCAGGCCCATATGCCTCAAAAACAAATGTTTAGAATAGCTGAAGACCTCATTACCTTAATTAGGGGAAGCCAGCTTTCCCCCTCTAAGAGACCTAGAACTGATTTTCTTTCTGATTCTTCTGATCAGGAATCTGATATTTCTGCTCCTTCTGATTACCAGGATTTGCCCTTGTCTACTTATGAGGATTCTGATGCAGAGGATTCCATTCCCTTTGCTTCCCCTCCAGAAGATTTTTCTTTCGGTGTAACCCTGCATACTCTTAGGGAGCATTTTCACTGAGAAAGCCAGGATTACTCTGAGTCCAAAAAGAGACTTGGGGATTTCTTACTCCCACCTCAGTACAGGCCTTTAGCTATTCCTCCTGTTCTGGACATTGTAGATAATGCTTTCTTGGAATCTAGCCTTACCCCAGACACTTTACCTCCACCTCCCAGAAAACCTGACTGGTGCTACAGAGTAGCTGACTCTCACAAGTTCCTCTTCAAGAATCCTTCTGCGGATCCAGAGACCATTTTCCAAGGACCAAAAGGCATTAAAGCTACTGCTGCCAAAAATCCTACCCCTTCTGATAGAGATTCTAGATGGGGTAAGAAGGTATACACTTATGCTACTTTCGCCATTAGGGCTTTAAATTGCCAGTTTCATATGTTAAGTACCAGCAGCATAATATGGGACTACTTAAACAGAAAATGATGTTGATTCCTGACTGTGCTGAACACAAAGAATTGCAAGATGTAATGCATTGTGCAGAACAAGTTGGTAAACATACTTTGCAATGTGGCTTTGATGCTTTAGAAGCATCTTGCAGGGCTGCTGTCACTGGGTCTGTACTTAGAAGGCATCCTTGGCTTAAGGAACAAAACTTGCCAAATCATGTTAAAGCTAAATTACTGGATGCTCCCTTAAACCAAGACCGCCTTTTTGGCAATAAAGCAGAAGTCGTCCTCAAAAGGATTCAGGAAAAAGCTAAATCTATGCAAACTGTTAAAGATTTCCTTACAAGTACAGCCTCCCAGATTCAGTAGGCATTGGCCTTCAAAGAACTGGTCCTTTCCAGTCCCTTCCAGGCCTTCCCAGTCCAAACCCAGTAACAGCAGACCACCTAGGCTACAGTCTCAGATTACACACAGATCTAAGCAGTGGGGGGCTCCCACTTCCAAAGCAGGGAGTAGTAAGCCACCCCCCCCCACACAGAAAATTGGCACAATGACTTAACCTTAAACCTTCCAAGCCCTGCTCATCTACCTGCTTCCTTAGGAGAAAAGCTCGCCCTGCATGCAAAAAACTGGGAACTCATTACCCAGGACAAATGGGTTTTGAACATAGTTTCCCAAGGATACAGATTCCACTTACACACACTACCAACCCCAAATGGTTGACCAGACCTAACCCCAAATCAATGGGCGAATGCCCAACAGCAGGTTCTCTCTGTTCTCAGTATCGGGGCTATTCAGCCTGTCCCAGCAGAACAAAGGGGACAAGGTTTTTATTCAAGACTTTTTCTGGTACACAGAAAAGACAACTCCTGGCGTCCTATCCTGGACCTCTCTATTCTCAACACCTTTCTGGTGGTTCCAAAATTCAGAATGCTAACTCTTCAACAGCTTCTTCCTATGCTAGCCAAGGATGCCTGGCTGGCAACGCTAGACTTAAAGGAAGCTTACCTGCACATCCCAATAAGAGGATCCTGCAGACAATACCTACATTTCAGGGCGGGCTCCATGCACTTTCAGTTCTCTGCATTTCCCTTTGGCTTATCTGCTGCGCCCAGGGTGTACACAAAGTGTCTAGCTCCAGCCATTGCATTTTGCAGGCAGAGAAATATTCAAATTTACCCATACTTGGACGATTGTCTGATTCAGACAAAAAGCCAGGACTTGCTATTGCAACACCTGGCATTCATAAAGAAACTTCTAACCTCACTGGGGTACACCATCAACGAAAAGAAATCTCACCTAGTACCCTGCCAACAGATTGTATTCCTGGGAGCAAGCTTGAACACAACTTCCCAGATGGCATTCCTCACTCCGGAGAAACAAGTTAATTTGACAACCTACTTCAAACTATTGGCCACAAAACCCCAGCTATCTGCAAGGAAAATACTGCAAGCTCTGGGGTTCACGGCCTCTTGCATTCTACTAATTCCATATGCAAGACTGTGTATGAGGAAACTCCAATGGTATCTAAAAAGCCTATGGTGTCAACTTTCTCAGGACCTGAAAACAATGATTTCTATCATTCCTTGTATAAAGACAGTTCCTCTGGTGGGCAGAGGCCTGCTACCACAACAAGGGACTCCCTTTCACTCTACTCCCTGCCGCCCAAACCCTAACAACAGATGCATCAGACTGTGCATGGGGGGGCTCACATGGCAGGGCAGGGCATTCAGGACAAATGGAACCCGAGACAGATGCACCTGCATATCAATCAAAAAGAAATGTTAGCTGTCAGCCTTCAAAGACCATATTCTTCCAGGACAACTATTGGTAAAGACAGACAACACCACAGTTATGTGGTACATAAGCAGGGGGGAACCCACTCATACCCTGTCTGCAGACTAGCCATGGCTCTGTGGAACACAGCCTTGAGCTGCCAAGTACACCTACAAGCACAATTCCTGCCAGGCAAACTAAATTGGCTAGCAGACGACTTAAGCAGAAATCTCATGGACCCATATGAATGGAAACTAGAACCCAAAATATTCAACCTCTTGAGGAACAAATGGGGGACCCCAGAGGTAGACCTGTTTGCCTCCCCTCAGAACTACCCAATTGAACAAATTCTGAACAAGAACTCCCCACAGTCAAGCTTGAAATGTGGATGCCCTGTCCTTTACCTGGGAAAGCCTCTTGGTTTATGCCTTTCCCCCTCTGCCTCTCCTCTCGGAGGTTCTTCTAAAGATCAAACAGGACAAGCCAAGGACAATACTGATTGCACCAGACTGGCCACGCCAGCACTGGTGTACCCCCTCCTGTGCAGTATGACACTGCTACAACCATGGCACCTGCCTCAGACCCCTTCCCTGCTGTCTCAGCAGGTGGGCCAGATTCTGCACCCTCAGATTCAAACCCTGAACCTTGCAGCCTGGCTAATTCCTTGAGCTCTCCTCTAGCATCCCTCAGTAAGCAGGTACTGGATGTCATTCTGGAGACAAGGAGGCCTAGTACTAGAAAATCCTATTCTGAAAAGTAGAAAAGATACTGCTCCTGAAGCCAGGCTCGGATGGGCACAATGGTGCCCAGCTTACCTCATATTCTACAGTACTTAACAGAAATGCTCCACAAGGGCCTATCCTTCTCATCAATTAAAATTCATGCCTCTGCCATTTCAGCACATTATAATACTGAGCCACCCCTCTTTTCTCACCCCTTGCTAAAGCAATTCCTTAGAGGGGCCAAAAGTTTAATACCCCCCAGGAGAGCTCCCACTCCAGCCTGGAACCTTAACTTTGTATTGGAAAGGCTCACTCTTCCCCCCTTTGAGCCAGCTGCTACAGCAGAGTTGAAATTCCTTTCTTGGAAAACAGCCTTCCTTCTAGCCGTCACTTCAGCAAGAAGAGTGTCTGAATTACAGGCCCTCATGGCAGTGGAACCCTTCATTATCTTCCATGCAGACAGGGTTTTCCTCAGGACTAATCCTTCTTTATGCCCAAGGTGGTGTCTGCTGTGACCCTAAATCAGTCCATTCATTTGCCTACTGTTTTCCCTAATCCACAAAACAAAGGGGAACGAATACTGCACTCTCTAGACGTGCACAGACAACTTATATTCTATTTGGACAGGACTAAGCCTATCAGAAAATCTGAACAGCTGCTAGTTAGCTTTGATGCAGGGGCAGAGGGGAGGCCCATTTCAAAGCAAACCATTTTCAAATGGATAGCCCATTGCATTCATTTCTGCTTCAAGCACCATGGAAAACCTACAGGGGATAAGATCACATTCCACCAGGGCTGCATCTACCTCTGCAGCATTTCTCAGAGGAATCCCTACCAGGGACATCCTAGAAGCTGCCACCTGGAGCTCTGTACATACCTTCACCAAGCATTACCACATGCCTATCTTTTCTAAATCCAGAGCTGGATTTGCCACTGCAGTCTTGCAGGTCTTAATAGCTGGCCCTAATGTTCTTTAACTTCCTCCTCCTTTCTTTAGCTTTGGGAATCAACCCAAATGTGATGACTGCAACAGTGAAACATGAAGAACATAGTACAGTTGCGTACACTTGCCATAAATGTAGATGTTCGAGTGTATTCACTGTTTCAGTCCTGGTTACCATCCCTCCAGCTCCCTCTGACTTCTCTTAGCTCTACCTTTCCTCCTTGTTGGCATATTTATTTTTTCTTGTGTATTTGCTTTTTGATGGGGGTTTACCATACCATTTAATTGCTTCCTATTGTGGTGGCACCTGACATCTGGGGCAAGAAAAACTGACGTAATGGCGTCTGCTGCATGTGTTATACCCCTGACGACCTGACGTCATGGAAGCGACAGCATCAACGCAGAAATCTGAATACTCTAGTATTCAAGCCGGCTGAGGGCTACCTGCAGGCAGATAACCCAAATGTGATGACTGCAACAATGAATACACTTAAACATCTACATTTATGGTAAGTGTACACAACTGTACTTTCCTTTCCCCAGGGCTCCCCTTATGTCCCTCAGGGTTTGATGACCAGAGTGAGTAGGATGTGCTGTGGCCTTGTACTCCAAGCCTTTGAAGATCAGGTCCTTGACATCACACAGTCTGTTTGCTGGTACTCACTGTTCACCATCACTCGAGTCTTTGCATGCCATTGGCTATTTGTCTGCTCATATCACAGTTGACCCCATGTGCATTGTCCATGCCTGACCCTGTCAAGACCAGTTCTGATGTAAGGAGTGGCTGTTCTTCAACTTTAGTGCCTTTGGAGGGGAGAGTCAAAAGATCCAGAGGCCCATCTTTCTGAGACACTAATAAGTGAGCTTAAATCTCTGGATCCCCACCAATTTGGCTTTGAAAAAGGCAGATCATGCACGTTGAACCTTGTTGAGCTTTTAGAAAGGGATTCTGAAGCCATTTGTTGCTTCATTCATCTCATATCTCCTTGCAGAAATGCCCTGTCGACTTTGGAGAAACCCTCTGGCTATTGATGCCAATCTTGGATTGACCCGTGACCCCATTCACTCCACCCCATAAACATCTTATTGAGAATCAGGGAAGTACATGGAGGAGTCTTGAGTCAACCACCCTGTGGAGCATGGGTTCATGTAAGATATTTTTACAGTCTAGAAGCACCTGAATTCTTTGTCCTGTATACTCCTGAGAAGGCAGATATCCTGTGCAAGCCTTCATTCGAAAGGCAAGATATCCTAACCAGACATCAGAATGCTGACTTTTGATTGATCTCTTGATTCGAGCATAGATCAGAGACCTCCATATTTCTTGATGAGTAGTCAGAAGCATTGCACAAGATGGGCAGAATGGTTTTCTGCTCTGCTACATTGGGGCTTAGATCTCAACTGTAATCACTTGTTTAAATTCTAGATGTTATGTTGTCCTATCTCGCCTTCATTCTTGCTGTTTGGGTTCGGAACCGAGCATTGGTTCTGACTCTGCCTTTTTACTAAAGCTCAAAAGCTTCCACTGGCTTGAGGCTATACCCTATCCCATGATGCCTAGAGAAAGTTACCCAGATCCCGTTTGCCTTTAAACTAGATCAGGTGCTTCTCACTAGGCTCAGGCTAAGTGAAATATTTTTTCAGTCTATTTTCTGCTTTTTCATAAGTTTGTTGACATAGAATTGTTACATTAATAGTTATTTGAGTGTTTAGCTTCCAGTTGTTGCTAGTTGTTGAATTTATCACTTGTTGCATTCTATAGTGGTTGGCTGTCAGTCCGTAGGCCTACAACCTCCATCTCTAAAGTTTTATTTTACCCATCAAACCCATTTTTAGTTAGAGGGTTCATTGTTCTTATTCTTTTTTGGCCCATTTAAGTTAGAGGGTTTCCCCTTTTCTACTTCCTTTCCCTTAAGAGGTTTCATCATTTTACTTATAGAGATGTCTCCTCTGGCTAGAGGAGTTTGTCTATTATTTTGAGAGACCTCTCCTCTAGTCCCCTCTCTCCCTGCATGTTTGTTAAAAATGCGTGTTTGTTAGGGAAAAAAAATGTTAGAGTAGTTTTCAAATTGCTATTTTTGTCGTAGTCATTAGACTTTACCAGTGAATACTTTATTAGTTGTTAGTAGCAATATTTTCATATCTTCCTTGCCAGTGGTGTGTTCTGATTTTTTCTCTCTGTCCAAGGAAGGGAAAAAGTTAAGCAGTCAGGCTTTAAAAAATGCGACTCCTGTACACAGAAGATGTCTTTAACAGATGGACACACTAGTTGTGTCTGTTGCCTAGACCCAGTACATTTACAAGATTTCTGCTCCATCTGCCATGGTTTTAGCTCAAGGGTTTTGCAGGAACATAAAAACAAGCTGATAGCTAGGGGTTTGCTTAAAGCTCCTTTTGACGAGTCATTAGAAGGTACCCAGCCCTCTTCAAAACCTTCACAGTCCCCTAAATCTGACAAATCTACGAAGAGAGCTTCTTCTTTGGCTTCTGCTTCTGAGCCTGCTAAAAAGGTTGTTAAAAATACGACTTCGGACCTGAAGGCTTTCGGGCCCAAGAAACCTTCTCCTTCAGTTACACAGGTTTTATTGGAACCGACCAGGAGCTGTAGATGGAGCCGGTCTCCAACTGGAGCCGATCTCCTCGGTCTCTCAGTCTCCTCTGTTACAATCAGTGCTGGCAGTGTTAAGTCCTCTGCCCTATCCTCCCAATCCTCCAGGAGCCTGTCAGATGACGTTGAGCAGGTGGTTAAGAGGTTGCTTCAGACTCCGACTCTGGCCAAGAGTTTTTCCAGTCCAGCCCAAAAGGAAGTGGAATTGACACCTACTACTGCCCCTTCTTCTCTTCCTCCTCCGACCCAAGCGGTTTCAGAGCCAGAGTGCTTGGATATCTTTGTGGTGGAATTGTCGGGCCCGAGACTTACCCCTGGGTTTTCAGCCCCGACTTCTGCTCCGACCACTTCAGTTCCATTTTCTGTCGAAAGGCTGACTCTCCCCCATTGGGTCCGGTTCTACCTCTTGGGGCATCGGCGCAGGTGAGCTCGGCACCTACATCGACCTTGGTGCAGGAGAAGTCTCCGGGCTCTTCAGAGCTGGAGGCCCCCTTGGGCCCAGGTCGTGGTGCCTTCAAGGTGATGAGTGTGCTGTCACCCCTGGCGGCTTCACCCTTGGATCTAGGCACTCTTCCCCCAAAAGAGCCAGCTCCTTCCTCTGTTCCAGCCCTCCCCCCAGGCATAGAGAACCAGTGCCTCAGGATACCCCATTGGTTGAGTCTTTCTCTTTTAAAACCTCACCAGAGGATCCATCTGGAATGGTCCCTTGGAAGATATAACATCTAGACTCCCTTGAGGAGTCTGTCGCTTCGAATATGGATTTAGAGGATTCAGAAGGGTCCCCAAGGTCACCCTCTGAGGTTGTCTCCTTTTCAGACATCCTAGAGATCTTGAAGCAGAGAGGTGGCTGGAAGACCCTTAGCCCTTCTGAGGATGAGTCCGTATACCTAGAGGCATTTGGATCTTGACCCTCCACCTCTTGGGTGTCTCCGCCTATCAGCTCTTTGTTGTAGTAAGGCAAACGGTGTGGGGCTCCCCAGAATCTGTGGAACCTGTTCCAAGGAGCCCAACAAGTTCATAACTGCCCCGTCAGACCAGGAATTTTTGACAAAGGGTGTTCCAGCAGATGCTATGGTGGTGGCGGCGGCCACCATAAAGGAGTTAGCCAAGACTTCTTCATCTGTCCATCCACCGAATAAGGAATCTCAAACAATGGACAGATATGGGAGGCGAATGTTCTTGTCGGCAGCCTTGACTCTTGGGTCACTGAATTACTTAACCCACTTTACCAGACTTTAGAGGGATCTCCTAAAGGAGCTAGGAGATACCCCCCAAGGTTCTACAGCTGCGGGGATGTCAGACAAGATGACTTCTCAGCTTGCTGCCTTAAATTCCATAGTCAACTCCTCTGTGCGGCTCATCTCTTACACAGCCAAGGGAGCGAGTAGGGCAGCAGGCACAGGAATAGCTCTGAGGAGGCATTCCTGGATGCAGCTTTGTGAGTTTGCTGGGCCATTTGTCTTCTTTCATAAACACCCCTTTTGACGGCTCGTCCTTGTTCGGGCCAAAAGTTAGAAAGACTCTGACCAGATGCGAACAAGAAGGCAAAACTCTGTCTGCTGTGGGAGTACATTTTTGCCTCCCTTCCAGGCCTTACGCCAAAGGCCAGAAGGGCGGGAAGATGTGGTTCTGTAAATCCCAAAGAGCTTCGCCGGATGCACATTGTTCCCCTCTACTCATCACTCATTAGACCCATTATATAGAGTACAACGCCCCTTTTGGTATGTACCTCACAAGACATCTACAACTGGAAAGACCACAGAAATACCTCACAAAGAGGATTACTGGCCTCAAACAGATGCCCTACGCAGACCGTCTCAAAAAACTACAGCTTTACTCCATCGCATATCGCCTACTCAGGGGCGATATCTGCCTAACATACAAAGCTATGTCAAACCCATGGGACAAGCTCCACTTAAAGACATCCCAATCCCTCCGAGCTACACTCTCTAGGGACCTAAACCTTGTCACCACAATAAACAGAACATGCTGGAGGGATAGATTCCTGTCCCAGAGACTTCCCATACTTTGGAACAGACTACCTATCTATGTCAAACAGAGCTCCTCATTAGCACTCTTCAAGAGAAATCTTGATGATTGGATGGGAAATGGGAAATTCACCCCAGGGATCACTTCTGTGGTTCTGCTCGACAGGGGCACAGGAAAATAATTTTCTTAGGTGGCGAAAACCAGGGTACATTTTTTGGCTAAGCTTATATAGGCCCTAGGGCCAATACCTACCTATGAACCTGGTGAATTTTCCCCCAAGGACAGAGAGGGAAACAACAATAGCAGACACCGTCCTTGCGGCAGAGGAGGTCCACAAAATCAGGGCAACAGAGATGCATTCTCTGGCAGGTTCTTCTAGCGCTCCTGAAAGGAGGGCCTGCCTGTCCATCTCTGGAGGCATTCGGGGGCCGACTATCACTGTACCCAATAGCCTGGCTAAACATCACTCAAGACAAATGGGTACAGTCGATAATATCCAGGAGATGCTTCATACCCCTTTCTACCCCACCCTCACAATTGAGATCCATCTCAGACATTCCACCCCATCAAAGGGATCAAGCAACCATGGAGATTCAAAGGTTGCTAAGAAAGAGTCGTCCAAGAAGTCCCTGCAGACCAAATCGGATCCGGAACTTACTCAAGGTTCTTTTTAGTTCCAGGGAAGACAGGGGACTGGAGACCCATCTTGGATCTTAGCAGACTGAACAAGTATGTTAAGAAAGTAAAGTTCCGGATGGTGACACTGCAGTCTATACTCCCTTTCTGGGATGAGACATTTGGATGTGCTCCATCGATCTTCAGGATGCGTACTACCATATAAAGACGGACAGGCGATCCAGAAGATGTCTACACTTCCGGCTGGGAGCTAATCATTACCAATTCAGAGCTCTGCCCTTTGGTGTCACTACAGCCCCCAGAGTGTTTACCAAATGCATGGCAGTAGTCACGGCTCACCTGAGGCGTCTAGGATTCTGGATGTTTCCATACTTAGACGACTGGCTCCTGACCACCACTGAGCATCTACTGACCAAGGCAAGGGACACCACCATTCACCTATGCTCGGAACTGGGCATTACCATATATTTCAAAAAATCTGCCTTGTTGCCTACACAGCATATTACCTTCATAGGAGCAGATTTAATCACAAAAGACATGGTAGCAAAATTGCGTCATGAAAGAGTACAAATGCTGCACCATCAAGTATCAGTCTTGCTCTTGAAAAAAAAGTGTAGGCAAAATTTCTTCTAAAGGTTCTGGGTTCAGTGGCAACTGAAATAACATTAGTCCCACCTGCGTGTCTACACTTGAGAGTACTACAGTGGCTACTATTTGCTCAGTGGTCCATGCAGGAGTTACCCATGTCACACAAGATCCTCAGGGGTTAGGAGGGTGGCCTAATGGTTAAGGTGTTTGCCTTACAAACACAAGGTGCAGGGTTTGAGTCTCACAAGGGATAATTGGCTAGGCTTAAAATGTCTCACAAGGGCAGTTAGCCTAGTGCTAATCTATACCTAATTACAGACACTTGCAAGAAGGACCTACAATAGTGGCTTCAGTCCACACAGGTAACAATAGGCAAGCCATTTATTTTCCTCCAACCTGTAGCTACAGTGACCACGGATGCTCCCCAGATAGGGGGGGGGGGCATTATCTGGGACAGACTGTCCAAGGGACTTGGCAAGAACACGAATACCATTTGCACATCAATGTCCTAGAGATAAGAGCGGTGCTTCTGGCGTTGCAAGCATTCCAGAACTCTCTTCCACCATGTCGGATGCAATACAGACAGACAATGTGTCCGTGGTGTGGTACATCAACAAACAAGGCGGAACCAGATCCTCCCCCCTGTGTCAAGAGGCTCAAAGATTATGGCAGTGGGCAATATCTTCTCAACATTTTCTGATTGCAACGCACATCCCGGGGAAATCCAACGTGATAGCGGACAAATTAAGCAGGGCAATTCTCATGCCTCAGGAGTGGTCCCTGAAACAGGAAGTTGTGAACCAATGTTTCCGCAAGTGGGACCAGCCTTGCCACGTCCATGAACTCCAAATGCAGCAGCTACCTTGCCCTGATACCCCTCCAAGGGATTCACTTGTTCACAATTGGCTCCCAGGGCTTCTTTATGCATTTCCCCCATTTCCACTAATCCCCAAAGTTCTACAGAAAGCCAAATCATTGAGTTGCAGGCTAATTCTTATCGCTCCGTACTGGCCTCGTCAAATCTGGTTCCCTTTTCTATGGCCCCATCTCCAGGAGGAGCCATGGATTCCGGACCCGGTACCAGATCTTCTGACCCATCAGTCAGGAACGCTCCATCCCTCTATTCAAACCTTCAAGCTGACAGTTTGGCTGCTCCACTTCCAATCTTAGCCAGGCTTCTGGACATATCCCCTGCAGTGCAACACATTCTGGTTTCATCCCATAAGACTGCAACTAGGAAACTGTATACTAGCAAATGGAAAAGGTTTTCTTGTTGGGCTTCCAAGAATCACATAGACCCCTTCCTAGCCCTTGTAACTACAATTTTGGATTTTTTTAGCAGAGATTTTCTGTGGAGGTGCAGCTAGTGTACGAGTACAATTAGCCGCCATATCTAACTACCATGTAGGAGACATGGGATCAAAAATAATGGCTCACAGATTGTGCAAAGCCTTCCTGAGAGGTACATTCCTACTAAGGCCTCCAATAAGGGAACCACCACCTCCTTGGGACTTCAATTTGGTACTGACTACTCTGATTCTCCCTCCATACTAGCCAGCTTCCTCCTGTCAACTAAAATTTCTAACCTGGAAGACCATCTTTTTGACAGCCTTTACTTCGGTTAGGAGGGTTTCAGAACTACAAGCTCTGTCCATACGCCTCTTGTTTAGTTTTTCACAAAGGCAGTCTCTCTCTTAGAACAAATCCTTCATTCCTTCCCAAAGCATGTTCTGAGACCAATTTGAATCAAACCATTGACCCTGCCTGTCATTTTTTTTTTAAATTATTGCAACAAGGCAGAATATAAGCTTCACCAGTTAGATGTACACAGCTACATTTCTATTTGCGTAGAACCAAGAAGTTTAGAAAATCTAGCCAATTATTCATCTCCTTTTCAGATGGCAGGAAAGGCGCACCAGTTTCAAAAGTTAATTTGTCGAAATGGCTTACTGACACTATTTCCTATGCATATAATTCTCAGCGTAAACAATTGCCAGGAAAGAGTAGAGGCCACTCAACAAAGCTATGTCAATTTCGACCACCTTTCAAGCCAGATTACCTATAGACTCAATCTGTGCTGCAGCCACATGGGTCAAACCTCTTATCTTTGTCACTCATTACAAAGTAGATGTGGCCTCCCAGAACATAGCTTCCTTTGGTTCCACTGTTGTGAAGAGGTTATTCCCTTTAGCCACTCGAGAAAGAAGGTGCTGGGGACGCTGTCCCAATCAGCAAGAAGGAAGGGAGGGATAGGACAACATAACATAAAGAAGTTATGTACTCACCATAACATTCCATGTTTGTTGTCCATAATCTCACCTTCATTCTTGCTTCACACCCTCCTTCCCTCTACCTTTGCTCCTGGAAGATTGAAAGGAATGTTTGGATTGGTTACAAATGTGCTCTGGTTCCCTTCTTGCCTCATAAGACTTGGGCTAAGGATGATTAACACTATTTTTGGAATATGAGTTCTAATTTGTTAGTGATTTGCAAACATGATCTGGGTAACCTTCTCTAGGCATCATGGGATAGGGTATAGCCTCGAGCCAGTGGAAGCTCTTGAGCTGTAGTAAAAAGGCTGAGTCGAAACCGATGCTCGGTTCTGAAACCAACCAGCAGGAATGAAGGCAAGATTATGGACAACAAACATGGAACGATGTTCTTCGTCTTCCCTTGCTGCAGTCCTGACTATTGGGTATAGTCCGCGTCCCAGTCGGCCCGAATACCAGAGTATAAGGCTGACGTCGGTCATGGCGCCTTAGACTGACGTCAGTACGTCAGGGTACTAATGCGCATGACCGACGTCATTTCCTCAGTCTTTTTTGCCGCATGGTCCGATGCAGAAGCAATTTTGCGAGTGCAGGTTGGCGTTCTGAGATTTTCCGAAACCGGAGTTTCAGACCAAACAGAGTTGGCTAAGTAACCTGTTGGGAACATTTTGGTTTTTTCTTGCCTCAGTATTTAACCGGATGTCAGAAAAGTGAATAACTGTATTTCTTGTGGGAAACAGATACCGCATAGGGATTATCATACATTGTGTATACCTTGTTTAGGGCCTGAGCACGACGTTGTTGGTTGCCGCTCTTGTGCTAGATTTAACAAGCGCACTATTAAGAGGAGGCTTGATTGTGCTAGGTTAGTGTTTGGGAAGCGTTGTAATTATAATATGCCGCCGGATGCTCCGGCCGCTTCATCCAAGAAGCGCAAGGACAAAACAGTGAAGCCTAGGGGTGAGGAACCGCAGTCCCGGACGCCGGTTCTTTAGAAGGCTCAGGGGAGCCAGAGGTTTTGCCAGGAGTCTCTATGGAGTCTCAGGCAGATACTTTACTGTTACAGGATGTGCCCTCTCAGGAGGTAGGCCAGGCTGAGGGGCTTCTCAGGTAACTGTTCTTCCCTCTCTTCCCAAGGTAGTTAGGGCCTCTCCTTCTGTTGCCAAAGCTTCTTTTAGAGGTAGGCCAAGTTCAGTTTCTGTGGGGCTTCTCCTAGCATTTCGGCTCTGTGCCTAAGAAACATATGCTTAAAATGGCAGAAGATTTGATTACTCTGATTAGAGGTTCTATGCCCCGCCTGATAAGAGGCCTAGGGTGGAACAGGAGTTTGATAGTTTTGAACAGTGTTCACAGGCTTCAGAGTCTTCTGTGGAAGACTTGCAAGAGTTTCCTGCTTATTCTGATTCTGATGTGGATGATTCCACTCCTACAGCTTCTCCTCCTGAGGATTTTTCATTTTCAGAGACTCTTCATTCCATGAGGGAGCACTTTAAATGGGAAGGCCAGGATTACTCGGATTCCAGGAAAAGGCTTAGGGAATTCTTGTTTTTACCCCAGCATAGGCCCTTAGCTATTCCTCCTGTGTTGAATGTGGTGGAGGATGTTTTTGCAGAGGCTTCCCTGAACCCTGATTCCTTGCCTCCTGCTCCTGTTAAGCCTGATAGGTATTATAGGGTGCCCGAAGCTCATAAGTATTTGTTTAAGAGTCCCAGGGCGGACCCAGAAACTGTTTCTCAGGGGCCTAAAGGTGTTAAAGCTTCTGTGGTTAAAAATCCTGTACCCTCTGATAAAGAGGCAAGGGCTTTGGATAGGTGGGGTAAGAAAGTATATACTTCTTCCACTCTAGCCATGAGGGCGTTGAATTGTCAGTTTCATATGCTGAAATATCAGAATTATCTCCTTTCACAATTGAAATCTAAGGTGGATGCTTTGGCTGAAGGTATTGAGTGTAAAGAATTGCTGGATTTGGTTCATGTGTCTGAACAAGTGGGTAAGCATTCTTTGCAGTGTGGTTTCGATGCTGTTCAGGCCTCCTCGAGGGTGGCTGCTACTAGTTCTGTTCTTCGCAGACATGCCTGGTTGAAGGATCAGAATTTAGCTGAGCATGTTAAGACCAGGATTTTGGATGCTCCTTTACAGTCTGATGTGTTGTTTGGACCGCCTGTGGAAGCAGTTTTAAAGAAAATGGAGGACAAAGCTAAGTCTATGCAGACTGTTAAAGATTTTGCAGGTGCAGCCTCCAAGTTTAGTAGAAATTGGCCTGCTAAGGGGTGGACATATCCTGCTTATGGTTCCCAGTCTAGGGGTAGGTCTAGACGTGGTAGGGGCAGGGCTCAAGGTTCGTTTAGGCCTAGATCAGACAGTTCACCTGCTCAGACTTCTGGTGAGGGCAGGGGTCAGTCCTTTCGTAAGCAGAACCAATGACCTGCCTTTTCAGCTGCCAGTGGACTCGCCTGGCAGCTCCTTTGGGAGGAAGATTGTCTCTTTTCAAAGAAAATTGGGATTTAATCACTCAAGACAGATGGGTGCTGGATATCATTCATCACGGTTACAGATTTTATTTCCACACAATGCCCCTTTCAAAGGCATGCCAGATGTTCCTCCTCCACAAAGAAAAGAGGCTCACAAGCAAGTTTCTCAGTTACTCCAGATAGGGGCCATTCAGCCAGTCCCTGTATCAGAAAGGGGCTTCGATTTTATTCTCGCCTGTTCCTAGTACCAAAGAAGGGGAACACGTGGAGACCAATTTTGGATTTATCTATCCTCAACACTTATCTGGACATTCCCAAGTTCAAGATGTTGACGTTACAGCAACTGTTACCTCTGCTGGGCAAGGATCACTGGATGGTAACTTTGGATCTCAAGGAAGCCTACCTTCATGTGCCTATAAGGCTAAGTTGCAGAAAGTATCTGCGATTCGAACTGGAGATTTTCATTATCAGTTCTCTGCATTGCCCTTTGGCTTATCTACTGCCCAGAGTATTCACAAAGGTTCTGGCTCCAGTGATAGCTTACTTCAGGCTTCAAGGCATTCAAATCTATCCTTACTTGGACGACTGCCTGATTCTGGCTCAAGAAAAGGAAGACCTTCTACAGCATCTGGAATATGTCATAGCAGTGCTAAGATGCCTAGGGTATTCTGTGAACGAAATAAAGTCCAGTCTAGTACCCTCTCAAGACATGTGCTTTCTGGGTGTGAGACTGAATACAGCAGCCCAGATGGCCTTTTTAACCCCGGACAAACAAAAGAGTCTGTCACTTTACTTCCATCAACTATCTCATCAGTCCGTGCTGACTGCAAGGACAGTCCTTCAAGCATTAGGGTTCATGGCATCTTGTATTCTGGTGCTTCCCAATGCCAAACTGCATATGAGGAAGCTGCAATGGTATCTCAAAAATGTATGGACACAGCACTGCCAAGATTTCGACACTGTCATTCACATAATACCTTGCCTTCAAAAGGAATTCTTGTGGTGGGCTCAGGAATGTCACCTAAACAAGGGACTCTCTGTGACCCGGCCAGAGGCGAGTCAGATTTTAACGACAGATGCCTCGGACACTGCTTGGGGAGCTCATCTAAATGGAAAGTGGATACAAGACGAGTGGCCTGCCAGACTACAGCATCTACATATCAACATGAAGGAGATGTTAGCAGTCCAGTTTGCATTGATGGCGTTCAGAGTTACTTATTCCAGGGCAGGTGTTGATTCTAACAGACAACACAACTGTCATGTGGTACATCAACAAGCAAGGGGGAACACATTCTTATCCTCTATGCAGGCAAGCAATGATTTTATGGGAGACTGCGTTAAGCCTGCAACTGACTCTTCAGGCAAGGTTTTTGCCAGGAGCACAGAACTCCCTAGCAGATGTATTAAGCAGACAAATCATGGATCCCCACGAGTGGAAACTGGATCTTCATGTATTTCAGAAATTGACAGTGTCATGGGGAACTCCAGACATAGATCTGTTCGCTTCTCCACTAAACCACCAGCTGCCAAAGTATTGCACAAAGGGGTTTCATCACACAGCTTGGAAAGTGGATGCTCTGTCTTTCAGTTGGAAAAACCTTCATGTCTATGCCTTTCCACCTCTGCCTCTTCTTCCAAAGGTATTATTAAAGGTCAGACAAGACAGGCCAAGGATGATTTTGATAGCTCCAGATTGGCCTCGCAACACTGGTACCCACTTCTAAGGAGTCTTGTAAAGAAGCCTCCATGGCCTTTACCTCTGATTCCTCATCTGTTATCTCAGAAGGACGGTCATCTGCTCAATGTCAAGCTTCAATCTCTTCATCTCACAGCTTGGCATATTCTGTGTTGAAGAACAGCAGGTCTCAGCTTCCTCAACAAGTTTTAAATGTGATTATGGAAGCTAGAAGGCCTAGTACTAGGAGAGTGTACAGAAAAATGGAAGAGATTTTTATTTTGGAGTACAGCAAAGAATTTGGAGATTTCAGAGCCTAATTTGAGTGTGGCTCTTCAATATCTTACTGAATTATTGGACAAAGGTTTGTCCTTCTCTTCCATAAAGATTCATGCTGCAGCAATTTCAGCTCACTATGATTGTGACCCACCTTTGTTTTCGCATCCTTTGTTCAAGCAGTTTCTTAGAGGGGCAAAGAATATAAGACCCCCACGTAGAGCTCCTACTCCTGCTTGGGATCTCAATTTTGTGTTGGAAAAACTTACTCTACAACCTTTGAGCCTGCAGCTACTGCTGAATTGAAATATTTGTCATGGAAGACTGCTTTTCTGTTGGCTATTACTTCTGCAAGAAGGGTGTCTGACTTGCAGGCCCTTATGGCAGTAGAGCCCTTTTGGTTTTCCATAAGGACAGGGTTTCATTACGCATTAATCCTTCCTTTATGCCTAAGGTGGTTTCTAGTGTGGCTTTAAACCAAACTATTCATTTGCCTACGTTTTGCAGATCCTCAAAATAAAGGGGAAAAGATTTTGCACACTTTAGATGTACACAGGCAATTGCGTTATTATTTGAGCAGGACTAAAGATTTTAGGCAGTCTCAGCAGTTACTTGTTTCTTTTGCTTTGAGTTCACAGGGCAAGCCTGTGTCAAAACAAACTATTTCTAGGTGGATTGGCTTTTGCATTGCATTTTGTTATTCCCATCATGGCAAAGAGGTTCCAGCTGGGATTAGGCCTCATTCCACTAGGGCTACTGCCACTTCAACAGCATTTCTAAGGGGTGGCAACTAAGGATATTCTGGAAGCAGCTACTTGGAGTTCAGTGCATACTTTCTAGGCATTATCACCTGCCTATATACTCTAAGACTAGGGCTGGTTTTGCCACAGCTGTTTTACAAGGCATGTTGTCAGCTCCTGCTACTTTATAATTTGCCAGCCTCCCTTACCTCTGCTTTGGGATTCTACCCAATAGTCAGGACTGCAGCAAGGGAAGACGAAGAACATAGTACAGTTTTGTACCTACCATAAATGTAGATGTTCGAGGATTCCTTGTTGCAGTCCAATTTACCCTCCCTCCTTCCCTCTGTGTTTCAGGGTGGTTGTGTAGGTGAGTTTACATGCTTATATTTTTATATATATTGCTGTATACATTGTACATGTTTTTGGTGCAGGTTGTTTTGGGACTTGTCTTTTGGGTCTTCTGACATCTGGGGCAAGAAAAGACTGAGGAAATGACGCCGGTCATGCGCATTAGTACCCTGACGTACTGACGTCAGTCTAAGGCGCCATGACCGACGTCAGCCTTATACTCTGGTATTCGGGCCGACTGGGACGCGGACTATACCCAATAGTCAGGACTGCAGCAAGGGAATCCTCGAACATCTACATTTATGGTAGGTACAAAACTGTACTTTATGGTGAGTACATAATTTCTGTTTCTCACCAGTAGATTACGTATAGGGCAGTCCATCGCCTCTTGTTTAGTTTTTCACAAAGGCAGTCTCTCTCTTAGAACAAATCCTTCATTCCTTCCCAAAGCATGTTCTGAGACCAATTTGAATCAAACCATTGACCCTGTCATTTTTTTTTTAAATTATGGCAACAAGGCAGAATATAAGCTTCACCAGTTAGATGTACACAGCTACATTTCTATTTGCGTAGAACCAAGAAGTTTAGAAAATCTGGCCAATTATTCATCTCCTTTTCAAATGGCAGGAAAGGCGCACCAGTTTCAAAAGTTAATTTGTCGAAATGGCTTACTGACACTATTTCCTATGCATATAATTCTCAGCGTAAACAATTGCCAGGAAAGAGTAGAGGCCACTCAACAAAGCTATGTCAATTTCGACCACCTTTCAAGCCAGATTACCTATAGACTCAATCTGTGCTGCAGCCACATGGGTCAAACCTCATATCTTTGTCACTCATTACAAAGTAGATGTGGCCTCCCAGAACATGGCTTCCTTTGGTTCCACTGTTGTGAAGAGGTTATTCCCTTGAGCCACTCGAGAAAGAAGGTGCTGGGGACGCTGTCCCAATCAGCAAGAAAGGAGGGAGGGATAGGACAACATAACATAAAGAAGTTATGTACTCACCATAACATTCTATGTTTGTTGTCCATAATCTCACCTTCATTCTTGCTTCACATCCTCCTTCCCTCTACCTTTGCTCCTGGAGGATTGAAAGGAATGTTTGGATTGGTTACAAATGTGCTCTGGTTCCCTTCTTGCCTCATAAGACTTGGGCTAAGGATGATTAACACTATTTTTGGAATATGAGTTCTAATTTGTTAGTGATTTACAAACATGATCTGGGTAACCTTCTCTAGGCATCATGGGATAGGGTATAGCCTCGAGCCAGTGGAAGCTCTTGAGCTGTAGTAAAAAGGCTAAGTCGAAACCGATGCTCGATTCTGAAACCAACCAGCAGGAATGAAGGCAAGATTATGGACAACAAACATGGAACGTTATGGTGAGTACATAATTTCTGTTTCTCACCAGTAGATTAGGTATAGGGCAGTCCTTGAGCTTTCAATGAGTCTTTGCTCAGGGAATAGTGGTAAAGACTGTCTGCTTTGTCTGTAGTGTGAGATGCCATGTAGTTTCCTGTAATTTTGACTCTGCTGATATGGTGATTAGGGCAGCTGGTGGAGGCGTGTGCTTGTACAGGATAACATAACTCGGGTTCACCTTCCCCAAGAAAAACATTATACCAGATGTTTGGTTAGATTCTTCGACTGTACCGCCTCCACCAGAAGTCTGTCTTGAGGCTGGTGAAATCCTGGGGGACCACCTAGTTATTCATTCGGATTCCTCTGCTACGACCGCTTCAAAGGCTGGCATGGATCTGGATTCTCGCACGTCTCCAGATGCTCTGCAGACATCCACTTCAGATGTTCAGGGGGAACCGCTACTGATTTTTTCTGAAGGGCCTAGGGGTGTTCCACAAATCTTTGTTAGGGTGGAGATGCCCACTATGCTAATTGACTGTTGGCAGAGGTCCAAGCCACTCAAGATATTTAGGGCTGACGTCCCTCTAAAAAAGAAGCAGAAGATTAAGCATTGTTCCTTCTGCTCCTAAGGATCCTCAGAGTGAACGGCAGGATTTCAGCCAGGCTTTGTTCAATGCCCTTTTGGCTTTGAAGCTCCCTAATGTGGGGTCTTTGTCCCTGGCCCCCTTGGTCTTCTTCTCCTCTTAAGAGGCCTAGGGAGCAATTTCATCTGATGAGGAAATAGATTCTGATGAGAAAACCGTGGCCAGTTCCTCCCATATTCACTCTTTCTTGGATTATGGTTCTGAAGAAAAGGATTCTGTTAGTCCTGAGTTTCCTTTTGAGGAGATTTGCTTTGGGGATACAGTTTCCCATATGATGGAGGTCTGTTAAGTGGGACTGTATCCAGGTCTCTGCTGTTCAACAGAGGTATTATGAGCTCCTTCAAATGGAGTCTCCCATGCCCTCTGCTGTTCCTCCTCCTCCTCTTGCTGCCTAGGATACTTTTTCTGCAGCTTCTCAGACTCCTTATTCCCAACCCCTTTCCCCTTAAAAACTGATAGGTTTTGTAAGGTAACCTATGGTTATAAATTTCTTTACAAGTGCCCCTCTGCTGACCATTCTGTTATTTTGCTTTCTTCTGATAAGCCGTCTTAAGTTTTTATCTTCTACTAAGCTGCTCCCCATCTGACAAGGGCAGCAGAACCATGGAGAGGTTGGGTAAGAAAGTGTATATTGCTGCTACTCTGGCCTTCAGGGCTGTGAATTACCAGACCCATATGACCGGGTTTATTTTGTCCCTTATTTCTCATGCTTCTCAGATTGTTTCAGACCTTTCTGATTCTGAGGGGAAGGCTTCAGTCCTCTCTATTAGGATCCTCTTCTCAAGTGGCTCGCCATTCCAATAGATGAAGCAGATGATGCCTTGTCTAGAGCTGCTGCCTTTTGTTCTGTGTTGAGGAGGTACTCCTGGCTTTGCCTTCAGCCTCTGCCTGATTATATTAAGGCCAAGCCGATGGATGCTTTTCTTGATAATAAAAATCTTTTTAGTTCTGCATTCGCTGAGCTTTTTAAGTCCCTTCCGGAAAAAGGTAAGGCTATGCAAGAATTAAAACATATTTTTGTTTCCCCTGTTCCAAATTTTCAGAGGAATTATCCTACCAAACATGCCCTTGCCCTCAGACAGTCTTGCCCTCCTCCCAAAAGTAAAAAGGGTGGTAGAAGGGCTCCTCCTGCCAAGTCTACTCAGACTCCTATAGCTCAGAAGCTTATTTTTCCAGACAAGCCAAGTTCATTCTGCTTATCTTCTTCCCTCCCTCCTCAGTCAAGGTCCTCTATCTCTGTCTTTCACTGACCCTTACAAATTGGTTACGGATCACTAAGGGCTGTTGGTTTCTTTCCATCGTTCGTCAGGAGTATTACATGGTTTAGAAATATCCCCCTTTTTGGGCATTCCTCAACCTCCTCAGGAACAGCTGTCCTTTTTCCAGATTTTCTTCAGAGCCTTACAGGGAATCACTGTGAGACACAATAATACCAGCCAATTGATGTTGGGAACAGGCATCTGTCCAACAGCTGGTGGCACCTCTTCCAATGGGAAAGGCACTAAGCTAGCAGATGCAGCTCCTATCTTGAGAAACCATCCAAGCAGTTTTGCTTTCTCAAAAGGGGAAGGGTTTTTATCCCAGAATGTTTCTGATTCCCAGGAAAGGAGGAGCCTGGAGACCCACTCTGGATCTGTCCCAGCTCAACAACTTTCTGAAAGTTCATTCCTTTCGAATGTAATCTCTCCAAACTTTGTTTCCTCTTCTTTTTCATCATACTTTCCTAGTCTCTCTGGATTTCAAGGATGCCTATTTCCATATTCCTATTCATCCCCTTTCAGGAAATTTTTATGTTTCTCTGTTGCTTCCTTGCATTTTCAGTTCTCTGCTTTGCCCTTTGACCTCTCTACTGCCTCAAGCGTCTTCACTAGATGCCTTGCTCCTGTGATTGGATGAGGGGAATTCAGATTTTTCCTTATCTGAATGATCTGCTTATTCAGGCTTCCAATCCAGAGATTTTGCTTCAACATCTTCACTGTAGCATTTGTCATCTGCGTTTACAGTGAACTTCCAGAAGTCCTTCCTGACTCATTCTCAGGATCATGTCTGTCTTGGGTGCAGGATCAAAACTATCCCAGTTCTAGCATCTCTGCCGCCTCCCAAGGCTTTGACTCTGATTACATTCTTTCAGTCCCTTCTTCATCTGGCCTTCAATAACTGTCAGGGAGTTTTTAAGGGCTCTGAGATGCATGGCTTCCACTATTCCTATGCTCCCTTTGGCCAGACTTCATATGAGAAAGCTTCAGTGTTTCCTAAAGCCAGTCTGGCTTCAATAGTCTCATCCTTTAGACTTTCCAATTCCTCTTCTCTCCTGTCTCAAGTTAGAGTTCCAGTGGTGGATTTGTCAACAGTCCCTCAACCCAAGGCTTCCTTTTCAACCTCCAATCACTGCTCAGGAACCCTTTTTGGATGCCTCAGACACTGGGTGGGAAGTTTTCTTCGGCCTCTGAAGGTTCAAGGCCTTTGATCTCTTTGAAGGAAGACCCATATCAATATTAAACCAAGAAGAGTTCTTCTCCTGGCCCTTCAGGCCTTCCATTCTCTTTTCCTTCCAGGGCCCCTCAAAATCTTCACAGACAATACCACGGTGGTGTGGTACATCAACAAGCAATGGGGGACACAGTCTTACCTGTTGTGCAGACTGGCGGTTCAGGATTGGGATATAGCTGTCCAGTATTGGGTGTTTATATGCCTTCAAATCAGAACACTGTGGCAGACTATCTGAGCAGATCCATAACACAGAATCATGAGTGCATGCTTCATTGTCCACCAGTGGGGTACTCCTCAGGTAGATATTTTTGTCTCCCCCTCTGAACAGACAAATTCCTCTCTTTTGCACCAGAGTCCCATGTCCTCTGGCTTGGAAGGTGGATACCCTTTTTCCAGGAAGGGGAAGTTTCTTAATATCTTCCCTCCCCTTCCTCTCAAACCAAGAGTCTTGTTAAAAATAGAACAAGACAATCCCAAAATCTTGTTGGTAACTCCCTTTTGGCCCAGACTGCATTTCAGTTCTCTGCTTTGCCCTTTGACCTCTCTACTGCCTCAAGCATCTTCACTAGATGCCTTGCTCCTGTGATTGGATGAGGGGAATTCAGATCTTTCCTTATCTGAATGATCTGCTTATTTATCTTCTGCATTTAGCCAGGGGCAATCATCACAAGCTTCCTCTCAGGGTGGACCTACTCACACAGGACAAGGGGTCTCACATTCATCCCCTCTTATCCACTGTTCAAGTGACACTGTGGGTGAAAGGGTTTTTATCTCTTTTATACACCTTTTTTTTTCTGAGGACTTGCTTTGGTTTCTGCAGGAGGCCATGAAACCCATCATCATGAAATCTTATTTGTCCAAATGGAAGTGATTATCTGTTTGGTGTCTTGCTCGTAACCTGGATCCACTTTCTGTGGAAGTTCCTTTGGTTCTGTCTTATTTCTGAGAGTTGCTCAGTGCTGGCTTGGCATACTCTTCTGTTAAAGCCCACCTATCAGCCATTTCTGCTTCTCTGCCTTTGACTTTTCCTTTGGCTTCTAGATTTCAGGTCGAGCAATTCCTTAAATGCATCCTTCATATTAGGTCCCCAAGGAAGCATTTTTTCCTTACTGGAACCCTAATTTTGTCTTGGAAAAACTGACTCCGGCTCCTCCTAAGCCTGCAGCTTCAGCTTCTTTACAGCATTGCTCTTGGAAGACTGTTCTTTTGGCCCTAACCTCAGCCAGATGGGTATCTGAGCTGCAGATGCTTATGGCTGTTCCTCTTTTTTTTTTACGTTTTTCATAAGAACAGGGTGCCTGTTCATACTAGTCCTTCTTTTATGCCCAAGGTGGATAATAAGTTGTCTCTTAATCAGTCTGTTCATTTGATCACTTTTTTCCCTTCTCTGCAGTCTGCCAGTGAGAAGGTTCTTCACACTTTGGATTTGCACAGACAACTCAGATATTATTTGGATAAAATTAAAGCCATTCGTAAATCTGAGCAACTTTTTTGTTTCCTTTCATCCCTAGGTCTTTGGGTTTGGCTGTTACTAAGCAAATTATTTATTCTTGGATATCCAAGGCCATTTCCTTTTGTTACTCTTTTCATTGGAACATTCTTTCTTCTGTTAAGGCTCATTCTGGCAGGGCTGTGGCTTCTTCTGGTGCTTTTTTCAAAGGATTGGATAGCAACTCCATCCTTGAGGCAGCTACTTGGACATCTGGGTATATTTTTACCAAGCACTATAAGTTGGATGTGGTTTCCAGAGCTAGAGCCATATTTTCCAGCACTGTCCTGCATGGCTTTCTTGAAGGCTGTGCTGGACCTACTCCTGAGCTTTTGTACTCTCCCTACTGTAAGGAATACTGCAAAAGTGATATAGAAGGACATAGTATAGTTGTGCAAAATTTTACCATGACAGCAATGTCCTTCTCTTTACTGTAGCAGTATTTGCTCTCTCCTCCCTCCTCACTATTTCTTTTTCCTCCTTAGATGCACATGTTCCTCTTTTCTCCTTGGTCTGTTGTTCCTCCTGGGGTTTTTCATTAATGAGGATAGTGCATCTGTACATCACCTTTATGCCTTACTCCATGTGTGGGGACCATACGTGTGATTTACAATGTCCCTATTGCAACTTAAGGCTTTGGTATACTGACCAGATGTCAGTTTGCCCTAGGCAAAGGATCCCTACTGTAAGCAATACTATCTATTTGAGGACGTACTGAAGAGAATATAAGACCTCTCTGCTTTGAAAAACCTTGATGGAACAACTTCAGCCATCTCCATCTACACTTATCCATACCCCCAATGAGATGAAGTACCTCCATTGCTCTGGGGGTAGATGGCAGTTGATAAGCGAGCCACCTCCAAGTGGATTGCTGATTGCATTATCTTCTGCAGTCCGGCAGCAAATGGCCTTTTGGAAAACAATGTCAAAGGCTAGTCCACCAGTTAAGGCAGAGAAGCAGAAATGGCTGATAGGAATGTGGGTTATTATGGACATTTTTTGTTTCTGCCGCTTTGTCAGTACTTTACAGCTTCACCAAGCTTGACTGCTTGGATGGTGGCTTTTGGGGTCATTCCTTCTTTGGTACCTCATTATTTCCGGATACTGCTTTCTGAGCATTTACCTCATTCCCATGTTCCATTTCCTACTTCTTTTGTAGGGGTCTCTACTTAAGATTTTTTTAATCATAGATTCCTCCAAGGAGAGACATCTTGATATTAGAACCCCTGGATATTATGTTCATTATAAGGATTATTTCTGCAGTTGATTTCCAGATGCTAAATTATTACATAGAAATGGATGTCTGTTTTACAGCCGAAATTCCAGAAGCTGTACTGATATCCCCTTCTCAATGCTATCTTATGCCACTGACATTAGTCAGAAACTGTGCTGTAAACAGAGTCACATGCACCCTCTTCAGTTCATTTATTGGAGAGTAGGGTAAACAGAGTCACATGCACCCTCTTCAGTTCATTTATTGGAGAGTAGGGTAAACAGAGGCATATGCACCATCTTCAGTTCATTTATTGGATAGTAGGGTCATTTTTGTCTCCTGCTTTGTGTACTGCATGTCTGTTAGTCACTTCCAGGTCCAACATTCCTTAGAACAATAAACAGCCCTTGGCTCCTTTCCATAATTATACTTGTCTTTGGTGGTTTTGATTGTTCATTTGGTTTGTCAGATGCTACTGTTTTTTTAGGTAGTACTATGACCCAGTAGAAACCATCTACAAATGTGTTTATGGGGAAAACGATTCTTCCTCAGAATGATCTTCTTCAGTGCTTAATTTGTTTGAGCGACTGTCACACTGATTTTAAGTTTTGAGCAATATCAAATTTTCAATAATAAAGAACTAAACATGTCAAGGGTTTATAGACCACAGATGTGTGGTTATTGAAGTAAGCATGTCCTCTTCCTTGCACAACACCTGGCAACCGTTATCTTATGTAACGTAAAATCACCTAAGAAGGTGTATATATTGAAGAACGTAGACAGCAATAGGAGGGATCCGGAGAAGTCAGGCAGGGTGTGCAAGCTTCAGTAATGCCTTCAGTCCTACTGAGTAAAGCCTAGGCTTGTCTCCCCATCTGAGTGTTTTAGCTTGACTGTGGCCCCTTTTATGCTTGACCAATGCAGATATGAACAGTGGGCTTCCAGCCTCGAACACTAGTGAGGTCTCTAAAGATACTGCTTCTGTATCACAGCCAGACACTTGTTTGCAGGTTTTCACAGTTTTCAGATTTATCCACCTACCTGCTTGGTAATAGAGTTTCCACTTCTGGTCTCTGGTCCCTTCTTTCCCTCAGTTTAACTAGGTATTCAGATAGGGGCTGCATCTGCTAACTTAGTGCCTTTCCCATTGGCAGAAGCCCCACCAGCTGTTGGCCTGTTTCCAGCATCAATTGGCAGGTATTATTGTGTCTGAGTGATTCCCTGTAATTTAAACATTGTGGTGAGGTATGTTGAGAACATCACATAAGAATACCCCGCCTTCGTATTTACCCCTGTTTTGTTCACCTCTTGGGGGGCACCACTTTTGCAGAAAAGGAGACTGTCTATACATAGGTCTTCTTTTGAAGGTTAAGTTAGAAGAAAACTTTGCCCACTTTCATGAGATTCCATTCCCAATGGACTACAACAAAAATAAAAATAATGTATTTCCTGTGGGTCTTCCCAGAAGACATTGTTTAGGGAACCAAGAATTTGGTGATGAAACATTTTGTGTAATGGAGAGTTAAGGAGTTGGCTGATGCTGTAAATACATCATACTGTTAAGGTGCAAAGAGCCTAAATTATTGGCTGCAGAAAAGCTTAAAATATTTGTACAAACATTCTGTGCTTGAACCTGTTCTTTTTTATATGCTGCCAAGGGATTTGAGGTATCTAAAGTAGCAACTGCTTTAAACACCCTTATCTGTAATAGAAAGGCAGGGTCTTAGAAATGTAAACCTTCTTAACGAACCTGCTGCTGGACTTGTAGGCATATGACAAATGCCCGTGGGACATTCTCAAGCAGATGGAGGGAACTAATAAGTTTACTTGTTAGAGCTTGTATTGCATGCACTGTGAAACAGTCATAAATGCCTGACTGCATTCATTCTTGTAATGCCTGTCATTTTATCAGCTAATGAAACATGCATAAAAAGTATTTTTTGTAGGAGAGCAAGATGTTCTTCCTTAGATTGCTGTTGCAGTGTTCCAGACAGTTGGGTTATCTCGCAAGATAACTTGAACATCCGTACAAGGTACCAAAGCCAAACCCTCCATAGAGCCGTATGTCTGACATATGACCCAAGTCCATGGAGATAAGGGGTACATATGCGGATATACGAGTGCAAAACTTCAGACTTTCTTGCCCACCAGTCTGATCGCAGGTCCTGCACCTGTCAGTCTGCTGTTTTTGTGGCTGTTTATACCATTGACCATTACTGTAACATGATGAAACTGGGAATATGTACCATTGACCATTACTGTAACATGATGAAACTGGGAATATGTACCATTGACCATTACTGTAACATGATGAAACTGGGAATATGTACCATTGACCATTACTGTAACATGATGAAACTGGGAATATGTACCATTGACCATTACTGTAACATGATGAAACTGGGAATATGTACCATTGACCATTACTGTAACATGATGAAACTGGGAATAGCAGATTTCTGATGTGCAGAAAAGATGATGGTATCTTTGAGGTAAATACTCCTTCTGTCCTGGAGACCTTTCTTGATTCCTTTTCATCTATTTAAGTACCTGAAGATTTAAAGTGTTTGTACAGGAATCCCTTTAATAGAGCCTTCTGTGTTCTGTATGGCTACAGACAAGCCTAGAGCAGAGCAATGGCCAGAGTGGGAAGGGTGTGTACTTCTTCCAGTGTAGCCTTCTGATCTCTGAATTATCAGACCCAGTGACTAAATATTTGCTGTCTGTCATGAAGAGCGTAAACAAAGCCTTCGCTATAATGAAAGGCCCAGCCAGTACGCAACATGTCATGTCTATGGTCACTCAGGATTCACAAGTGGCCAAGCACAGCATCAAATGCAGCTATAATGCAGTGGAGGCTTCCTCCAAAATGGCTTTTACAGGTTCTCTTATTAGAAGGCATGCATTGCTATGCTGTCAGTCTCTCCCTATGGACATGAAAGCCAAACTTCTAGCTTCTCCTTTGAACGGGGACCTGTTATTTGGCACTGATGCTGCCAGTTTGTTTAAATCCTTGTAACAATAGGCGAAAATGACAAATGATTGCAGACAATTTTCCTTACTTCAGTTCCCGAATACCAGAGAAACTGTCTTACAAAGCCACCTGATTTGCCTGTAGGGTGTGCAGGCCCTCTCCAAAGGTCTAGAAAATGCCTAGGAAAAGATTCCAAGACAAACCACTCGGGGATCCTAAATATGAGTGGCCTCCCTGCCCTGACAAGTCTGCCTGATCCTTTGTCCCTTTCCGTCCCAATCTCTCCCTGTCCAGAAGGCTCAACTCTTCTGTAGAAGTGTAGCAGCTCATTACCACAGACAAATGGATCGTCTCCATCAGCTGGCTTACAAATGACCTGGAAGGGAATCCCTCCATTCAAGGACATCCCTCCTTCACCTTACAGTCAGATAAAAATAATCGCCAAATGACCTGGAAGGAAATCCCTCCATTCAAGGACATCCCTACTTCACCTTACAGTCAGATAAAGATAATCGCCAAATGAAGTGGAAGGAAATCCCTCCATTCAAGGACATCCCTCCTTCACCTTACAGTCAGATAAAGATAATCGCCAAATGACCTGGAAGGAAATCCCTCCTTCACCTTACAGTCAGATAAAGCTAATCGCTCCTGTCATTCAGGATGTGCTTGACCAAGGCACTATAAAACCTGTGCCACAACAGTATGTGGGAAAAGGGTTCTATTCAAGACTTTGCTTCCCCGTTTTTGGAACTAGAATGGAGACCTATATTGGATCTGTCTAATCTGAAGGTCCCATCCTTCAAGATGCTGTCCCTCCAAGCTCTTCTCCCTTCATTCGTCCACAACCTTTTCTGGTGTTCTTGGTTCTAAAACGTGTCTGTCTGCACATTCCATTTCATTTCCTTCAGGAAATTTCTGAGGTTTTGGACTTACTCACCACACTTTCTTTCTTTGCTGTTTAGATTTTCTGTAACCCCCAAGATTTTCACAAATTGTTTAGCTCCAGTCATAGCTTTCTACAGGACTGAGGGAATTCAAATATTCCCTTAATTGGATGACCTGTTAATACAGGAATCCTCTCCAGACACACACTTCTTCCATCTACACTTCACTGTGTGCCTACTGCAAAGTTTAGGGTTCATGATCACCTTCAAAAAGTCCACTCTGAAACCAACCCAAGACCTAGTCTTCATGGGCTGTAGAATGGACACCAAACTCATGCAGACATTCATGCCTCTATACAAGTACAGAGTCTGAACAGTTAGTTCCAGTCTATTCTACCTTTTCAGGCTTCCACTGCAAGAGAAATCCTTACGGAGTTCATGTCTACAACCATATCTGTGGTCCCCTTTGCCAGGCTCCATATTGAAAAAGATCCAGTGGTACCTGAAGTACATTTGGTCTCAAAACTCCTATCCCTTGAACATGCAGATTCTTCTTCTCCCCTTCTTAAAGACAGAAGTCCAGTTGTGGATATCACAGGTAAACCTCAACCCAGGCCTACCTTTCAAACTGCAGACACCACAACAGGAATTTCACACAGATGCTTCAAATGTTGCATGGGGAGTATAGACAGGCTCTCTGAGGATTTAGGGTCAGTGGCTCCTGATTCTAAAATCAGAGCACATCATCCTGATGGAGATGTGGTTATTAATACAGGCCCTGCAGATGTGCTTACACTCCTGGGCCCCAGGATCTCTGAGGATTTTCACAAACAACACCGCAAATGTTTGGCACATAAACAAGCGGGGGAACCAGATCTTAGCTTTTCATGCCATCTCTTATGGCGGGAGATCAGGCCACAAAAGCAAACCTGTCCCTTCAAACTATTTATATTCCTTCACAGGACAAACCCTACACAGTCTTCCACAAGGATAGAGTATCTGTAAGAGGAAGTCTTTACTTTTTGCTTAAACTAGTCTCAAAGCTTGCACTGAACCACACCATCCACTTGCATGTAAATCACGTTAATCCTCAAAATAATAGGGAGAAACTCCTGTATATTGTGGTTCTGCGCAGACAACTGATTTTCTCCATTTTTAAGGACCCCAAATGTTAGATGGTCTAACATTTTGTAGCCTTCATGCTGGGGAAAAAGAGTAGACCAGTATCTAAGCCGATTCTGTCAAAGGGCTAACCAGCTGCTTATCCATCTGCAAGGACTACAATGAGAAAATCTTGGATGAGACGTTTGGGGCACAGAATGTTTTGAACCATTTTCAAGCATTGCAAACTGGCCGTCCAAGTGAGAAGCAGAACAGACTTCACCATAGCAGTGCTGAGAGGATTTTTGTAGCTTCATATACTTGGCCAGGATCAAGAAATTTTACTGCTTGGTATTGTCATAATGTTTGCAATCAAATTGCAGCAGTGATCTTAGGATGAACTTAGCAATGTTGAATGTATGTTGAAATCCTTATAAAAAAGTTTATATTTGAATAGGATTATTGCTATAGTAGGAACTCCCATGTTCCCCTTTATTATCTCTCTCTCCTGGTAGGTGGGATGGCACATTTGCTGCTGTTTCTGGAGAATAGTTGGTACATTATGAACTCTCTTATGTCTCTCTCTTGTAATCCCTCTCTTTGGCTTCATCTGTTAGAGGGAGAAGCATATTTGTTTCTATTTCTGGAAGAGCAGACCTTATACCACTACAGGAGGATGGGTACCCATATCTTTTAGGAGTTGCATGATTACCAAGCTCTGTTGTAGGTAAGGGACTTTAAGGTTACCTCATATGGTGCTCAGTTACAGTAATTTTATGGTTGCGTTTGTGCTGCAATCCTCAGTGAAATGGTGCATTTTTTTCTTCTTACCTAGGTTCTTAGATAAGTACTTTGCTAGCTGCCCTTGTGGGCCATTTTAAGCCCAGCTAATTTCCCTTGTAGTGCTTGAATTAACTTATCACATTTGATGTTAGATTGGCCTTACCCATCCCAAGGCTAATAATTATGCAGTGCCCGTAATGAAGATAACTGGGACAAATCCATGTATTCTGGCCAACATCATTCCCATTTTTCTGCATTGAAACATCCAGGTTCTGAAATACGCCACTGTAATTTAGTGCCCACCTCCAATGATCCTCATGAATGCAAACAGTACGTAAAATCTGTTATGATTTTCTACACACACTAACAAAATATCCTCCTCTGCCCATAAATTATACTGAGTAAGACCTAGCAAACTATAAAGCTGTCCTCACATAAATTTGACCTGACGTCATGAAAGAAGGGACAGCAACCGACGCAGGACCCAAGACTTTGTTAATCAGGCCGACTGAGGGCAACCTGCCAGCAGATTACGCAAATGTAATGACTGCAACAGTGAATACACTTGAACATCTATATTTATGGTAAGTGTACACAACTGTACTTTCCTCACACAGCAGTCCTTTCTTACCCTATCAATTAATCAACAAAGGGCTCTCCTCACTGAATCATAGATATCTTCCCTGCTCTTATCCTGTGTCAACACAGCTCGTCTGTCTAATGGCTCCTGCTGAAGGTTGGTGTGCCTTGTAAGTTGGATGAGTGTATGTGTGTATATATATATATATATTTGGGTCTGCTTCTAAATCCCATATTACCAGAAGACTGAACCAAACATGACCAAGACCATAAAGCCAAAAATTCAAGTTCCTGAAGGTTTAACTCACCAAGTCCCAAAATACCAAAAAATGGAAAGCAACCATAACATACTATTTTTTTTTATTCCTTGAATTTTGCAGGGGAGGGCTGTGCCTCCTGCACCCCATACCCCCTGCAAATTAAATATACCAAACTCCGAGATCACACTACTTTGAGGAAAAGAGAACAGTTTAGTGATCACTGAAGAACAACTGTCTCTCAAAATGTAAGCACGGTGTTACACAGCACAGTACAGATTATACCTTTCTGCTTCAACAAGATCTCTTGTATTAGTATGACCAATGAATTTTTAACTAGTAACCACTACCTAAACAAACACCACCTATACCTCTACATTTACCAGCGTGTTTCTACTTACAAAACCAGCATTCTTTAACTTTAAAGCACCATTCCAAATCAATGCATACCGTTCAATTGCATATTTTTTCTGTTTTTCACTTTAAAGTTCTCCAAAAACAAGAAAATCATTGAATGTCAACTTTGCCATATATTTTTTTTTACATGCCTAGTACAAAACCTTAAAGGGAAAACACACCATTAAACCACTTGCCGTTTAACTTTTTAATTACATTTCGGTATTCTGGAACACAATCTTCTAAAGTTTCAGGAGTTTGAATTTTTTACTTTATGGCCTCTGTCAGTTGGTCTTCTAGTAATATGGGATTTAGAAGTAGACCCATATATTTATATATCCTGGTTACATCAAAGGCTGTCCTTCATAGGTCCTGTCATTAGTGGGGGCGGGGGGTTTATTTGTAATACTCAGCATTTTTAATCTTTCTGGAAGATGTGGTGCTTTGGAATGGATGCAGACCTATTGCAACGTGTGTCATCACGCATTGATTACTTAAGCATATTCCTCTTTCCTCTGTGCCTACTGGTTCCTTTTTGCCACCCTAGCACTTTGAATCTTGAGCAGTGCTATCACTGGTAAAAGGCGCAAAGTTTAACTTCCATTTTGATTTCTCTGTTTCCATTTGGCTTGGATGATTGAAGGAGGTGACTTTTGGGTGAGATTCTGCTTGGAAGGAGTGGCTGATGCCTGTGCTTTATAGAGACAGGTTCATGTTCACTTCCTGTTGGGATTCTTATGGACTGATGGGAGATGTCTGATCCCATTCTAACTTTCTTTCTCTTGGGAACTTGAGACCTGAGGAGAAGTGCACCCACAACTCCTGCTCTGGGGGGGGGGGTGTATGTTTGTAGCTCCTTTTCACTGCCTGATGGGTTGGTTCTAAGTCTGAGCAATTTGACTGTAGGGAATGACCCCGGAGTTATCAAATCACATATCTGGGTACTCATGGCTGACGTTTTGTCTGCTTGTGCCATCTCAATGTTGCAGGACTTGGTTGGCTGTGATAATAGTCCTTATAAAATTAGACCTCTTCAGAGCTTTGGTGCAGCAGTAAGAGAATGAGATTGGGTGCTTCCCTAACTTGTGGGGAGATGTAGAGCTGACAGAAACAAGGAACCAACCACAAAAACAGCAAGTAACACCATTCAAAACATAACTGTGCATAAGACTTTAATAATCTTCCCTGTGCAAAATAACACCACCACCTTTGTCCGGTTTCATTGTTCTAACATTTTTGTCATTAGCTAGTTGCATAAGTAATTGAAATTCAGATTTGTTCAAATTAAAATTAGCTACATTGCCTCTTTTGGTTACCAAAGGCCGTAAATCAAACTCAGTTAATTTTTCAAACAACAATAGAGGCATAGAAAGTACCGGGTTAATGGTGCTACTTCTACGAATTGTCTCAAACACTTAATTTGTTCTATAAGCATAATTTAACCATTTAACGTTAAGTTTTCTTAAAGCCTAAAGTCTAAAAGCAGATATTCAATTTTAATACAATTCGTGGGCACAAACGAGAACCCTCTACTTTATACATCTGCATTCTCAGAACTGTACTCAGTGTTGGCAAAGTTATAAAGTTTAAAGTCACCTTCAATGTTCAATATAACTTGTGGATATTCCGCTGGTTTAAAGGAAATGCTTCAGTCAAAAATAATTGAATTTCCAATTTCTAATTCATCCTCCGCTGGTAATAAGTCCTGCCTCCCCTCTGCAGCCCACCGTTGTTCGTTTGTTGAACTTTCCTTACTACAGGCCAATCTGACTGCTGATTGGTTTTGTTCCATATCCTCTGGGACCTCCTTACAGGTCCGTCCGAGAAAAGTTTGTAGAGAAATTAAAGGTAAGTTAGTGTAATACAAACAAGAATTGCAATATGAAGTGAGGAAAAAAACAGGCTTTTGGTATATTTAGACAGAGGAAGTCAGGGAAAAGAATTTGATAGAAGTAAGGAAGTAAGTGAAGAAGAGAGAGTAAGGCGTTATAAGGAATGAAAAGGTACTTGCTCACATTTAGAGAGATAGTTAATCCTGGTTTTGAGTAAGAACAGAGCCAGATTTTAGCTAGGAAGTCCTTCAGAGTGGTTTTGAAAGATGGGAGTGAGGGTATAGACCTGATAGATACAGGTAAGGAGTTCCAGGCCTTAGCAACCTTGTACAAGTACAGACACTGCCCAGCAGATTTGATAGGTTTGTAGACAGACAGGAATTTTTGGTCATCGGATCACAGTGGCCAACTGGGAACATAGTTGTGTAGAATGTTTTTTAGTGCTGGACAAGCAGATGGATGCTGGATAATTTTATAGGTGGTATGAAGCTGCATGTAATGCGCTGTATGTTAGTTGATGAAGCAGTTCTAACTAATTTAGGCTTTTCAGTGCTGTACAGTGGTGGGTTCTGAAATTAATATTTGCTGCAAATTTAGCAACTTTGTTATAACATCGTTCAGGTTTTAATTTTTGCGAAGCCTGGAGGTTAGTGAGGATGGGAGCGCCATAAAGAAGTCTGGGGAGTAGATAAGTAGTGGCAAGTTGCATCAGTGAGAGAGTCTTTGGCTCTGTAAAGCATCCCTAGTTTTTGATGATTTATTTCTTGTACAGTTTTGTACGTGCAGGTTGAATGTAGGATTATCAACCACTATCACCCCTAATAGTTTGCTATGAAAAGTGGCTTCAGTGGTTGTATTTATCAAGAGAGAGGACTTTAAATTGTTTTTTTCCTGAGAGAGTGGTTTGGAGAAACAGTAGTAGTTTGGTCTTTTTTGGGTTGAGCATCAGTTGGGAGTTAAGAAGCCATGTTTCAGTGGCTTTTAAAGCTTCCTGACTGATTTTTTGGAGGTGTACCATATTGTCAGATGTGCAAGTGAGAGTGGAATCATCTGCATATTGTATTAGGGTGGCCTATGGTGTGGATGTGTAGAGTTGTGTTGGTGAAAATGTTAAAGGAGGGGTCCAAGGACAGAGCCTTGTAGTACACTGGTGGTAACTGTGAGGTAAGGAGAGTGCATGGAGTGCCATTTTACTGACTGATGCCTATTGGACAGGTAGCTTTTGAACCACAGAAGGGTGGGCTGAGACCTGGTGAGGACATCTGAAGTAGAAGTTTGCTGAGACAAATTATGTTGAAGGCTTTAGACAAGTCTAAAAATGAGGAAGAGACTAGTTTGACGTTATCTCTAGCTTTATCAACAGTATCTATATAGATTAGAAAGGCAGTGCCATGTGAAGGATGGAAGGCATGTTGTGTAGGGGATACGAGTTCTTCCTGCAGGAGATGGTCTATTAGTTGTTTTTGAATGCATTTTTCAAGTATTTTGGCGAGAAGAAATAAGATTGCTATAGGTCTAAAGTTATTAATAAAAAAATGAAACACACACCACGATTGTATATTCTTATTATGAATTGTTGAAGTGTAATAATAGAGTATACTGTTATTTTAAAATGTGGGAGGTATTGATCTGTGGGTGATGGTACATGCATTTGTACTTGAGTTTGTATTTGTATGAGTTCATTAATTGAGTAAATTATGTAACTGTTTCATTGGGAAATTTCTTAAATTTGATGCTATTTAAGATGCTGGTGTTTTACAAGGAAATATCCCTTGAAGGCGAAATGCCAAGGTACCAGGATTAAATTATACCTGGTGGTTCATCTACTTCGTGGTGTGTGTTTCATTTTTTATTTTCTCATTTGGTGGACTGGTTGTTCTTTTTTGCTAAAGTTATTAATGTCTGTTGAATTTCCATCTTTGTGCAGAGGGATAATGTGCGACTTTTTCAAGAGAAAGGAAACATGGGATTCCTGGATTGACCTACTTATAAGGATTGAGACAGGATAGGCAGTGCTTTTGGCTGCTATTTTTAGGTAGACGCTTGGTAGGTCATAAGCTGTAGAAGAACGCGGTTTGTTTGAGTAGTTTTATATAGGATGTGGGCACAGGTTTGAAGGTGAAAGATGTTGTGGTAGTATGTGGCTGTTGGACAGGGTTGGGATTAGATGTTGGGGAATCCTTGGTTACAGATGCTATACTATCAGTTAACTAAAAGTTGAACTGTATTGCAGTTTCAAGTGGTGAATCACTGAGAGAGTCTAACATTGTACCTGCAGCAAATTATACTAGGATCCAGTGTAATAGGGAATTTTATGTCTTGCTATAATGTGTGGGGCTATTAATTAGTTGTGCGAAACAATCCAAGTTCATGTTACATGTAGGGAAGTTAGAGTATATGTCCAACTAATTGACATTCACTTCATCTAGCAGTATTTCTTCTTGTGGAAATGTTATGGATTTGCAGTGTAGCTATAATGTCACCGGGAGGGATGCGAAGGACAGTAATATATTGAGGAGAGCAATAGGAAGCTCTGCTGAACTGAATGTTGGTGTTGGTTTGCTGTAAGGGGAAATGTGGTAGGTGCTGGGAAATATTAAAGCAATACTATCACCTTTCCTGTTTATATGGTCATTGCAGATGATGTTATAGCCAGGAGGTATAACTTTAGATCATTTATGCTGGGTTTAAGACAAGTTTCAGTTACAGAGAAGACATTAGGTTTATGTTGGATAATCCAGGCGTGTAGTTCAGCAGTTTTATTTGTTATGGTTCTAACATTTATTGCAGCAAAAATTAGATCACCAGGACTGGGGATTGGCTGTTATTGGGTTAGAAAAGTGTGTGGGAGAGAATTATCTTTGTATTCCTTGTGATAGGAGGGGCCAGGATTAGGGTGCATATCTCCTCCTAGAAGGATTTTAGTATATTGGGGAATTAATGCATACTTGTTTTTTAAGAGAGGATTCTTGCACTTAATTTTGTTTGGTTTGAGTTGAAGTGCAATTAATCAGTCTATATTTGGAATAAAGGTGAGGGGCAATATTAAATAGGTTTGGTGCAATGTGTGGAAAGTTTAAAGGGTGGTTGGGACAGAGTTGGAGAGATGTTGAGAGAGATTGAGTCATGGTAGGATGAAAGATGGCACAGTAGGAGGAGAAAAACAGATGAGCTTATGGCTAGCATAATTAAGTAGGACTCTATTTTTTAGACATCAGGTAGTGAGGAATTAGCAGTAAAGTAGGAAATAAGTTGGAGGGCAGTAGGAGATTCAGTGAAGGTAGATTCTGAAAGCTGGTAGAGGATAGTTAAGGAGAGAAGTATTTTCTATAAAAAGGTGGGTATCTGCTATCTTCCCTAGAATGTTAGGAATATAAGGGTGTGGAAGGCTGAAGTATAATGATATATTCAAAGTAAGGTTTATTTGGGCAAAGTATAAGGTTTATTTGGGCAAAGTAAAAGATAAAATTTGGAATATAGATAGGCACTGTTAGAGGGGGGAGTTGTTATGAATGGGTATAGTACAAAGCAGTATAGGAGGGAGAAAGATGGGAATGGGGCTTAAAATTCAATGGAGAGAGAGAAGTAGGTAACGAAACAGAAGTGTATGTATAGAAAGTAGTAAGGTCATTTAGGGGGGTTGAATAAGAGCCACAAGTGAAATTTGTATGTAGGAAGAATATTAGGGTATGAAGGGTGGATGGGAATTTGGGGGTACAGGGAGCATACCGGGCTTCCCACCCCCAGGTTAAATTAAACTGACTGTAATCCGTTAATAGGCAGTGCAAAGCAATTAACAGAGATGCCAAATTAAAACACTTTTTCTGTCATTTCCTGAGGCTAAATAACTGGCATATGTAGTGTAGTGTAGTATACGAATCTGGCAAAGAACAAGGGGGACAATGACCAACTTAGTAAAAGTCAGAGTGCACTGACTATTCCACAGAGACACTGTCCCAGAGCAGGCATTCATTTAAATGATTAATACTCAATAAGGTTCTTCATGAGAAATGTGCTTACATTATGCAATGACAAAAATGCTCAGTAAACTTGTAGGGGCAGGGCCTTGTGGCAGAGCCCCTACAGTAATGAGGTCAGATGTAACGACCACAGACTCTGAAATGATACAGAAAACTCTATACTAAACTGTAATATTATATTGAGGCAATGCAGTTAGTATTTATTACACAAAAAAGAGATGGAGGAAGGACCACAGTAAGTCAGAACATGAGAATACATAGTAAGTATGAGAGTAGAGTGATGCTAAGAAAGTTTATGAATGTAAGCTCAAAGTAGTGTTAGCAGGAAGGCGTCTATATTACATAATCGAGCTTTTAAAAGTTTGAATGTCATATGGTCGTCACCATATGATCGAACTTTTAAAAGTTCAAAAATGTAATACAGAAAAATAAACCAAAGAAAAACCTACCTGAATGATTTACTTAGGGGGACAAGCCCCTCACACCGCTCGCTCTTTAAATATACCAACTCTGAGATCACACTACAGCGCAGAAAAGGGAAATCTTCCCATTCCACACTGTACGAAGATCTCCGTTGAAACATTTGAACTTTTAAAAGTTCGATCATATGGTGTCGATCATATGATGTTCGAACTTTTAAGAGTTCGACAACGTGATATAGACCCGCAGGAAGTATTCTGATGGAGAATCACAGTAATACAGTGTAAATATACAGCTGTATTGAGCAAATTATCAGACTCACTTTCGATGGTGGCTAGAATCCCCTGTTGTATCTCAGGGTCAACCCTTTGTTCTCCACTCTCCTCAGGTCACGATGATCACAGACTCTTCTTAGGTTGGGGGTAAGGGGCATTTCTTGAGTGTGATAATTCAAGGTATGTGGTCCCCTTCAGGGGCCAGTTTTCACATAAATATCCTGGAGATGAGAGCAGTCCTGATGCAGGTTTTCAGGACTTCCTCCCCAGAGACGTGATTGTTATCCATTCATTCAATAAGTCAGTAGTCTGGTACATCAACAGCCAGGGAGGAACATTGTGGTTGAGAGGTGATGAGGGTTAGGCTGTGGGCAATGTCCTTCCAATGCTTTCTAATAGTAGCACACAATCCAGATAAGTCCAGTGTTCTGGCAGACTGGTTGAGCGGGTCTGTTCTCTCTCTGGAGTAGTCCCTCAAACTGACAGTTACTGATCAGATTTTTAGCCAGAGGGGCCCAACCATTCTGTGACCTTTTTCCTTCCCCTGCCAACATCTAATGCAGCAGGTACTTCGCCCTAATCCCACAGGAAGGGGGACTACCCAAGGGATGCTCTTACCCACATTTGGCCCTGTCTCCTTTATGCCTTTCCTACCACACCTCTCATTCCAAAGTTTCTACAGAAAGCTACATGGAGCAAGGCTGCAACAATCCTCATTGTGCCCTTTTGGCCTTGTCACGAGTAGTTTGTTTTCCTCTTTTCTCATCTATTCATCTTCTTTGGTTTCTGGAACCACATCCATATCTTTTCTGTCACCCTTCCAGGAAACCTCACTCGGGCATAGAAGCCCTCAAGTTGACCAGATAAATTCTGTCGTTCAGATGATGGTTAGACAGTCCAGGTTTTCATCTCAAGTTGTACACATTTTGACTTCTTGTCATAAGCCTTCACCCAGGAAGATTTAATAAAAATAAATAGAAAAAAAAAACAATTTTGACTTCTAATGGAATTTGAATCTCTGAAAATTTCAGCCCTTCTTCCAGCTACCTTGAATTTTCAGACTTCTCTTTTTACAGTGGTTCCAGTTACTCCACCATCAATGCTCAGTTGGCTGTTTTTTCCAGCATTACTATCCTTTGACAGGTTTTGAAGAAACTCCTTTTCAAACCTGCAGTACGTGCTACACCTCCTGGGCATACAGAATCAACTCTGATTTTATTTGCACTGTACTAAATGTCAGACCGACCAGTTGTTTCCTTTTTCTCAGCAAAATGGGGAAAGTAGTATCTAATGTGACTTTCTCGCTGGCTGTCTGAATGCATCGCATATCGACAAGGAGAAGGGGCTGTTTCTGCCTACACCTCCTAAGGCGTATTCTCCTAGGTCAGTTGTTTCCTTCACTGCCTTTTTCTCCAAAGTTCCATTTGATCACATCCCTGCTGCAGCTACCTGGTCGAATATCCATACCTTCATTTCTCACTATAAAATGGATTTAAAATCCAGGTGTACAGTTTTCTTTAGTTCAGCTGTCTACAGGAATATCCTTCCATGCGACCTCCCAAAATTTATGGTAGCTGGAATTCTACTCCATTTGTTGAGGAAGAGACAGAAGAGAAAACAAGAAGTTATGTACTCACCATAACGTTCGATGTATGTAGTCCATCTCACCTCACATTCTTACCCGTGGGTTCGGAGCCGAATGTCTGCTCAGACTCTGCCATACTTTTTAGCTCAAAGTCTTTATATTGGCTGGGCTAAGATGGCATCCTGTGCTGCACTGCTCTCTATCCCCAGATCTAATTTGCTGAGCACCAGCACTCATTCTCCATGCGTAACAACACCTAAGGAAAGGAAAAACAAACCAAGAATGAAGGGAACTCTGAAACCAGACCTAACCTCCAGATCCTCCAGGACGGGGCAAGGAGGGGGGGGGTGTAAGTAAGAATTTGAGGCGAGATGGACTACATACATCGAACGTTATGGTGAGTACATAACTTCTTGATGTTATGTAGTCCAATCTCGCCTACATTCTTACCCGTGGGACAGCGTCCCCAGCACCTAAATCCTGGGAGGCTCAGTGAAAAATACTCCTGAGCACTGTGGAACCAAAGGAAGACCTGCCTCTAGATACCACATCTAACTTGTAATGAGTAACAAAGTTGTGACGAGATGCCCAAGTAGCCGCAGCACAAATATCATCCATAGACAATCTGGCCTGAAAAGCTGTAGATGTAGATACAGACAGAGTAGAGTGAGCCTTCACCCGGAACGGTAAATCTTTTCCCCCTGAGGTATAAATGAAAGAAATACAACTGGAAATCCACATGGACAACGTGACTTTGGAAACAGGAGACCCAATTCTGTTTTCCGAAAATGAAACAAACAACTGATCAGATTTTCTGAGGTCTTTCGTTCTGTGCAAATAAAAACTTAATTGTCTGTGCACATCCAATTGATGAAATTTGAATTCTGCCTTGTTTGAGAACTGAGGAAAAAACACTGGCAATTCAATAGATTGGTTAAGGTTACTGACTGATGCTACTTTGGGAAGAAAGGAGGGGTTCCGTCTGAGAGAAACCCTGTCCTTATGAAAAATCAAATAAGGGGGTTTGATTGATAAAGCTTGAAGCTCCGAAACACGTCTGGCTGACGTGATGGCTACCAAAAAGACAGTCTTCCAAGTTAAGAATTTTAAATCGCAAGTGGCTGCAGGCTCAAAGGGGGTGAAGTAAGACCCTATAGAACAAAGTTTAAGTCCCAAGGCATAACAGGTTCCGATACCGGAGGACAAAGTAACAAAGTGCCCTTCAGGAAAGCCTTACAGAGTCTATGCACCATTAGACTAGGTTCATCTGCGACATGAAAGGTAGAAATCGCCACTAATTGGACTTCAATGGTTGCGGTTGCTGAACCCTGGTTAAAGAGCATAGACAACTCCAATACAGACAAAATTGGAGCTGTGTAAGGGTCAATCTTTTTGGCATGCGCCCAGATTGAAAACCTCTTCCATTTGCTGTAATAAATCTTCCTGGTCGAGGGCTTATGAGAGGAAGATAAAATATGAACCATCTCCGGTGAAAATTGATGAAGCCTAACTAATGACGGAAGTGAAGTAGCCAGGCTGTCAACCGGAGGGTCCGAAGAGAGGGATGGAGCTGCCAGTGAGTTTGTCAGTAAGTCTGGTTGTGGGTCCAGAATCCAAGGAGTGTCCATGAGATAGGGATGGAGAAAGGGGAACCAAATTTGACGAGGCCAGTGTGGAAAGGGGAACCAAATTTGATGAGGCCAGTATGGGGCAATTAGAATCATTTTGCTTCCCAAGGATTGCGCTTTCTGAATAACCTTTGACAGCAAGGGAACTGGAGGGAAGGCATATAGTCGACAGCAGGACCAATCGTGGACTAAAGCATCCCTGGGTGACTCCCCTTGAGGGGGGATCAGTGTGAAGTAGCTGCTGCATTTGGCATTGAGGGGGCTGGCAAAAAGGTTGCAGCAAGGCTGACCCCACCTGCGGAAGATCTGCTTCGCAACATGACAGTTCAGGGACCACTCGTAAGGCATCAGAATAGCTCTGCTTAGCCTGCCTGCGATCACATTGGACTTCCCCGGAATGTGCGTTGCCAGCAGAAAACGTTGAGAAGACACTGCCCACTGCCACACTCGCATGGCCTCTCTGCAAAGGGGATTAGACTTGGTTCCTCCCTGCTTGTTCAGATACCACACCGCTGACATATTGTCTGAGTGGATTGCAATAGTCCCGAGAGGAAGAAAACTCTTAAGTGCTTGCAACACTAGTAGCACAGCTCTCATCTCCAGGACATTGATATGCAGATGCATCTTGTGCTCTTGCCATGTGCCTTGGACTAACCTGCCTAGATAATGCCCCCCCCCAATCTGGGAGGCATCCGTGGTCACCGTGGCAACCGGGGTGCAGGAACGAAGGGCTTTCCCGCATTTAGGTTGTCTGTACGAAGCCACCAACTGAGATCCTGTTTGCACCTGTCTGTGAGTAGAATAGGGTGAGAAAGTGGAAGACATTGAAGAGACCACTGGGCAAAGAGTAGCCACTGAAGGAGCCTCATAAGTAACCCTGCCAGAGGGACTTGTGCACCGGGAGAAAACCTATGTGATTTTTTGAACCACATTTTGCCACCCCTCTGGGCCTTGGGATAAGGCCTAGAGGGAAGGGAAAAATGGACTCCTACGGCAGACAGAGTTTTTCCCTCCTGCTCGCACCTAGTGAGAGTGTCTTTCACCTTGGTTCCGAACAAAGAGGAGCCATCAAACGGGGCATCGGTGAATGAAGACTTGAAGGCCTCCGCGAAATGACAAAGGCGCATTCAGGTCTGCCTCCTAAGAGCAACTCCTGAACTTGCTGTCCTACTCACTCCCTCGGCTGCATAAGAGATTAGCCTAATGGAGGAGTTTGCAATAGAACTGAGGGTAGACATCTGAGCGTTGACCTTCTGGGCCACCCCCTCAGAAACGTTACCCGTGAGAGTATCTCCAAGCTCCTTGAGGAGATCTCTCTGGAGCCATTTAAAGTGTAATCAGTAATTCAGTGACCGTAAGGTAAAGGTCACTGAAGAAAACGTATGCTTCCCGTACCGGTCCATAATCCTAGACTCCTTGTTAGGGGGATGGACGGTGGAAGATGTCTCAGCTAATTCCTTCTGGGTGGCAGCTGCCACCACCATGGCATCCACAGGGACTCCCTTGGACAGAAATTCCTTATCGGGAGGAGCAGACAAAAATTTATTGGGTCTCCTGGGGACTGGTTCCACAGAGTCAGGGGTTTTCCACACCCTTCGACAAACCAAATCCAGAAGCTTGTCGAAGGGTGGAGATACCCAGGAAGTGAAGGGCTGAGCACCAAAGGCCTTCAGGAAGACCGACCCCTCTTCGGAGGGGGCTTTGGATGGCCAGTCACTGCTTTGCTTCAAAATCTCTAGGATGTCAGAGAAAGAAACATCCTCAGAGGATGACTTAGGGGACCTCTCCGATTCCTCGAGGTCGGTGTCTGATGTTAGAGACTCATCCTGGGAATCTATGTGCTTCCTCTTACATGTTTTCTGTCTGGGTGGCTCCTCAGGCAAAAATTCTGAGGGGCCCTCCGAAATATGGGGACCACTCGTGGGGGTACCTTAAGGCCTTGGGGCTCCGCTGTCCAGAGATAGATATCGATGAGAGACCTGCACCAGTGTTGTAGGGGACAGAATGACCGACCCGTATGATGCCACTGCTGACCTGGCCAGCATGCTCCACATGGCCTCGAAGGCTGGTCCTCCCGGATCTGAAGAACGACCAGCCTCCAAAGCCGAGACAGGAGTCAGGCTTCCCCGTGCCGAAGCGCCAAAAGGTGTCCCGAAGCCTCTCCCTTGGGTCCGATCAAAGAATCCTGAGTCCTGAATCTGGTGGTCGGCGCCGACTGGGCCGGAGCTGTTGTCGGAACCGATAAGCCAGGAGGGTGTGTCGGAACCGACCTAGGGACATCACACGGAGCCGAGCACTCCGGCTCCGAAAGCTGAGATGTGCTCGGAGGAGGAAGTATCGATGCAGATTGAGGGCCCGGCTCCGGAGCCGACTGGGTCGTAGCAGAGAACAATTTTGCCAGTACCGATGACTGAAGAAGTCTCTGCACCACTCTATCGATGTCCACATCTGATAAAGTCCTGGAAGATTTGGAGGATAGGGAAGGAGATCAAGATCTCCTCTCTGAAGGGGACCTGCGAGGAGAGGATACTGGCCTAATGCTAGGCGACCGGCTCCGAACAGGCTCCAAGAAAATTGGAGCTGAAGCAGGTTCCATAACCACTGACACTTCCTGCGGTCCCGAGGACAATGGAGCCTAGGATGTCGATGTTTGATATTTTCTCCGGTGGCTCCAAGGAGACTGATGGAGCCGGAGATCGCTTTTTTGCTTTTGAAGATGTAACCTTAGAGCTGGAAGCACTCTCCAGACCCTCTCGAAGGAGGGTTTCAGAAGTCCCTTCAAAATCAATTTGTTCTTCCTTTCCTGAAGAACACGTGGACTAAAGACATGACAGAAACTGCACGATTCCTGGAGATGAATCGCTCCCAGACAGTACACACAAAACCGAGTGTCCATCCGTAATGCACTTGGAGCACTTCTTGAAGCCTGAGGGCTTATGCTCCTTAGTATCTTTGGACATAGTTAACCAACAACAAGTAACTAACTGAAAAAAATAGACCAACGGTCAAACAGTCACAAGCGCGGGAACAAGCCAAACAACAGACAGAACACCACAAAGATCTCTAACTCAAACGATCCTCAGACATAAATACAAAGGGGGGAGGACTAATTCCTCTAATTTAAACGGTTTTAGTCCATGGGAAAACTTTAGCACACAAGGAAAGCAAGGGGACAGACTAGGTCCTCTAACTGAAATGGGCCTAGCCCGTTGGAAACAGCTAGTGGGATACCACAGAATACGCAATCAAGAAAAAACACAACTTTTCCACAATACAGATAAGAACACACACAATAGCTATTAAAATAGCTTTTTTTTTTTTTGCAAAAAACTTCTCTGATATAAGAAGAAAAGGGTACTTAGCCACAGCCAAGAGCGAGACCACGTCCGAGCTACACGAGCGGCAAACAAGATCTGGAGATAGAGAGCAGTGCAGCATCGGATACCATCTTAGCCCAGCCAATAGAAAGACTTTGAGCTAAAAAGTATGGCCGAGTCGGAGCCAACATTCGGCTCCGAACCCACGGGTAAGAATGTAGGCGAGATTGGACTACATAACATCATCTGTTATGAAAATTATGTACCTACCATAATGATAGATCCATGTTGTCTGCTTCTTACCAACCACAACTTCCCACCTATCTACCTCTTCCAGATGTTATTTTCCATTGTTTCTGGAATGACTGCACTGATAGTCCTGACTTGGCCATGTACTCTTCAAGCCGTGAGCCAAGAATTATTTCCTTGTCTGTAATGAGTTTTTCTTGTTAAGGTACTGTATCTGTTATAGGGTATGGGCAAACTCAATCTGAAGTAATTTGGTATCTATGGAGGATTATGGGTAAGGGTGGGAGCCTGATTTTTGGATCCAAAGTCCGTGAGTGGCCAAAGTCTGATCATAACCCATCTGTTGAAGAAGGACAAAATCAGTCAACATTGATTTATTGTTATGGAAAGTACATAACTTCCATTTCTACAGTCAAATCAACAGCATCTCAGCAGTCATAATATGGATAAAAATAATCGCATTGTTCTTATTCCAGGCTACTAACTTTCTGTCACAACCTAATTCTTATAAAATACTTAATGCCGACTCTAAATAAGGCTGTTCAATCTCATTCTTTGTTATGGCCACCTATAAACTAATACTCCCCTCATTTTTAACCACCTGCAAAGTTAAGCATTCCAGTTATGAACAGACCTCCATGTTTTGTTATGTACTTGTGGAATAATACAGTAACCTCTTCAGAAGTAAGTCACTCCACTCTTTAAAAACCCTCATTCACTATACAGGCAACCATTGCTTGACCTGTTGCCAGTAGACAACGTAATGATAAAAACTTCCACTTTGATTTCCCCAATAATTTTCTTCCTTGAAACTAGCTGTAAATGTCAGCAAAGACCTTCCAGTCAAAATTAGCATCATCCTTTCCTTCTCTTTTATCATGGTACACATTCAGTTCCTTCTCAAATAGTTCAGTGTAATTAAGTAAATGACCTTGCCCTTTAGCTAGACATCCGCGGTGGTGCAGCAGTAGCATTGTTGCCCCACAGCAAGAGGTTCTCCCGTTCGATTCTCGGCTGGAGTGCGGGGAGTGTCTTCTGTGTGGAGTCTGCATGTCCTCCCCGTGGTTGGGTGGGCGTTCGAAAGACGTGCGTAAATGCGCGTGCCTCCGTTGAAGGTTGAACGTCGAGCTGGCACCTCGGCATTTGTGAAAATCTACTGCCAATCATTAGCGGACCGGAGTTCCGCTGTGGTGACCCCTAACCGGGAAAAGCCAAAAGACAACAACAACCTTGCCCTTTAGCTGTACTTTCAGTGTGGCACTCTCCATAGCATTCACATTGGTTTATGACTGCACTCCATACTACCAGCCAACTGTGGCTATGCCGATCTGTTCACATTCACTTTTCCTTCATATATTTACATGCTTGAAAGCCAACAAACCAATAGAAGGCACATTATCAAATGATAATGTAACAAGATATTTTCCCTGGAAAATTTACACCACCATTTTCTTATTAGTTGTCATGCAGCTTTACTTTAGCCTCTTGAAGATGTGAAGTCCATCAACACAACTGGCATCACAAAACCCATTCATAGTAATTAACACTCTCTCCATCCTTTCATAGCACATAACAGTCCACTAGTATCCGTGTTAACTATTGACACCACTAAGTACACCACTGAATTTAGTTACACATTATATAATGTGTAACTAAATTCAGTGATGTACTTTTCGTAACTGAACAACATGTTGTGTAATGTATGTGTACTGTTGTCTTCTATTCCATGTTATTGTTCACTGTCAAGTAATGTTACTACCTATGAGTCCCAGATTGTAGGTGGAAAGAGTCTGTGAACCAGACCACCTATCCAGTTTGCAAACTAAATTAATAAGGAAAATCCAGTTGTTCAAGTTATAGATACTAAAATCGTATTTTGTAGTTCTTCTTTCGGCTTTTCCCGGTTAGGGGTCACCACAGTGGAACTCCGGTCCGCTAATGATTGGCAGTAGATTTTTACGGTGCCAAGGCGCCACCCGATGCCCAACCTTCAACTAAGGCATGCCCATTCACGCATGTCTTTCGAACTCCACTCGACCGCGGGGAGGACATGCAGACTCCACACAGAAGGCGCTCCAGCCGAGAATCCAACGGGAGAACCTCTTGCTGTGAGGCTACAACGCTACTGCAAAAGTCAAAATTGTGGAGCATCCCTTTCCTTTGTTTCTTGTGTATGTGTTTTCCTGGAAAATACTGCCCATTTTAACTCGCTAGAGCCTTTTGACATAATTTCTTTGGCATGTATCACACAACTGCTTGCAGTGTTGAGATTGTACCTGTTAAAGCCATGCTGAGCTCTTTGGATGTTTAATGTGCACAGTGTACACCATTTTGTTGTCTTTCTCTGATATGCTTTGGTTTCAAATCTTTCTAAAGAGGAGTTCACTAGAACAACTCACAGTACTGTAGAGAGGGTGTGGTTTAGGTTACTGCCTGACCCTTTCCAGTATAATCAAACTTTCATGATCATAACACTGAATTCCATGTGAATTTTCTAAAAAAAAGCTTGTAGTATATTTTTGCTATCTGAGGGAGAAAAGTGATTTCTCAATTCTGAACTCCAAATGTGGAATTTTTTTTTATATACATATGTAGTTGACTCCTCTCTCCCAACTATGTAGCACAGATGATCTCTCTTCTAGTAAAAGTCCTTTGTTCTTGTACTCTGTAAATGCATCCCTCCTACAGTCCACATATTTAAGTGAATTTGTTAGGGTTAAGCGGTGATATATCCTCTTATCATCACTTTGGTAAGGTGTTGCATTCTGCCTCTCTTCCTAGTCTGGATTTAGACCTCAACTCAAAAAGCCTCTCCACAACCAAGCTCAGAGCTCCTGCTTTAGAAGTGTGACATCACCTGACCTCTTAACCTTTTCTCTGCAGTTCCTTCACTTTCTCCTCCAAATCCTGTAATTATAATGTCATATTTTTAAACCTGTGCTGTAAATAGATTACATACTGATATTTGTACTATTTGTGAAACTGTTTTATTATTCTCATACATTTGTGTTTGTGTTATTGTTCTCATCGTCTATCTATTCTGTTGTGATGTTATTCACCAGTCCTGCACCTGAAATTTATCCACTTTGATCAGTGCAATACTCTGGTAAACAAACAAAAGTAAATTAATAATTTATTGATGTCCTTCCATATCATTGTTGCAGTGTTCTTTACAACAGTGGGATCACTACCTAGGGCAGCCCAACATCTGACCAGTATTACCAAAGCCTTTAGGTTGTAAAGTGTATGCCATACGTTACATGTATGCTTCCCACGCACAGTGTATGGCATAAAAGTGACGCCCAGATGTACCATCCTCAGAACTTCTTTTTTGCCAGTCCAGCCATCTTCGATCGTCGGTCAAGTACTCGTTTGTCTACTGGTTACCTAGCTGCTTTCAGGTAATTCTTTTCACTTTTTTGATTTGTTCTGATTGTTGGTTTCATGCCATCCAGAAAGGGGAAATGTCAGTGTAGGAGACAGACTCCCCATAAAGATCGTCATGAGCAGTGTTTATCTTGCTCAGGTGCTTCCCATGAGCATACGTCTTGTGCTACTTGCAAGATTTTTGTTCCTAAGACATTGCGTAGCTGGCTGTCTTCATTAGCTATTTATTTAGCAAACCAAAGCCTTAAGCTGTTAGCCAGAGACACTATGGAAAGGTCTTCCTGTTCCGAGGGTCAGCCATCTGTGAAAATGACAACCAAGAAAGCTTCATTGGATTCTTCGGCTGTGATGCCTTCGCCAGACGTCTCTCTTGAGTCTAGTGAAAGCTTGGGGGCCTGTCCGGTTGCTCAGTCAGATTCCTCTGCCGCAGCCACTTCAGAGGCCAGCATGGATCCAGCTTCACTCGCATCTATGGAGGCCTTGCAGAAGTTTGCTTCAGTTGTTAGGAGGAACTGGAGCTGATAATTACTGAAGGATCTAGGGGTGTTCCTCAGATTTTGCTAAGGGAAGATTTACCAACTACAATAATTGAATGCCTTCAGGGGTCAGAGCCTCCTAAGACCTTTAAGGGTGACATTCCCTTAAAAAAGAAGCAAAAAAAAATCCTATTTCTCCTGCTGCAAATGATCCTCAGAGTGAATGGCAAAGCTTCACTCAAGACCTGTTTAATGCCCTTATGGCCCTGAAGCCTCCTCAAAGGGTTCTTGCTCCTTCTTGGTCTTCTACCCCTCTTAATAGGCCTAGGGAGCAAGATTCCTGTGATGAAGATTCTGATGAAAAATCCCATACTTATTCTTCCCAGATTCTTTCTGCCTTAGATTATGTGCTTTGAAAAAGAGGAGTCTATTACCCTTGAATCTCCTTTGGAGGAGATTTTTTTTTGGTGACGCAATTTTCCGAATTATGGAGTTTTTTAAATGGGATTGTGCTCAGGTGTCTGATGCTCAGAAAGAGGTACTATGAGCTTCTGCAAGTGGAGTTCCTAAGCCCTCTGCTCTCCCTCCTGTTCTTGCTGCTTTGCTGGATGCCTTTTCCACTGCTTCTCAGGCTACTGATTCCCAGCACTTTGCTTCCCAAAAAAACTGATAGGTTTTATAAGGTGCCTGATGATTGCAAGTTTCTTTATAAGTGCCCCTCTGCTTGACCCTTCTGTGGTGTCGGTTTCCTCTTGCAAGCCTTTCTAAACTGTTGCTCTCTGTGATGTTGCTTCCCTCTGACAAGGACAGCAGAACCATGGAGAGTTTGGGTAAAGAAGTATATACTTCTACTACCCTGGTCTTTAGAGCTGTAAACTACCAGACTGGTATGGCTAGATATATTTTGGCTTTTCTCCCTTAGGCATGTCAGGTTATTTCAGATCTTCCTGACTCTGAGGAGAAGGCCTCAGCCCTTTTTTATTAGGGATATCTTTTTGGGTTGCTCGCTATTCCATTAAATGCAGCTATGATGCCTCATCCTGGGCAGCTGCCTTTGGTTCTGTTTTGAGGAGGTATTCCTGTCTTCGCCTTCAACCTTTACCTGATGACATCAAGTTGATGGATGCTTCTCTGGATAATAAACATCTGTTTGGTGCTGCTGCTGAGTTGTTTATGCCCCGCCAGGAAAAAGGTAAAGCTTTACAGAATCTTAAAAATATTTTTGTTTCACCTGTTCCCAAATTTCAAACAAATTACCCTAACAAGCCTGCTTTTGTTTGTAGACTGTCTTGCCCTCCTCCAAAGGTAAAAAGGTTGGTAGACAGGCTTCTCCTGCTAAGGTTACCTAAACCACATTCAGTTCAGAAACCACTTTTTTCAGATAAACCAAATGCTGTCTGACTATCATTGTCCTGCTCTTCTCGGTCACATTTCTCTCTCACTTCACCTTTCCCCTGTCCCTTCCTGTTTGGTTAAAAAATTACCCAAGATTCCTGGGTGCTTTCCATAATTTTGCCAGATGTACTACATGGCTTGAAAATCTCTTTCCCCCTTTTTGGCCATTCCTCAGCCTCCTCAGGAACAACTGCCCTTTTTTCCAGAAGTACTGGACTCGGTCTGTTCGCTCAGGAAAACATTCAAGAAGTTCCAACTCCTCAGAGGGGGAAGGGGTTTTACTCCAGAATGTTCTTGGTCCCCTGGAAAGAAGGTACCTGGAAGACCCATTCTGGATCTCTCTCAACTAAATACCTTTTTTGAACATTCCTTCCTTTTGGATGCTATCTCTTCAAACCTTGATGTTCATCGTGTTACCCTGCTGCAGTCATCACACTTGGGTGATCCTGTTGTCAGGCGGTCCCGCAGTCGGCTGGAATACCAAAGTCTTGGTCCGGCGTCGGTTGCTGTCGCTTCTTCCCTGACGTCAGTGCGCCAGGGGTATATATAATGCAACCGACGCCATTTTCTTCAGTCTTTCTTGCCACGCAGTGCCCGAAGCAGAAGCAGTTCGCAAGTGCCGGTCGGCCGACTACTGAGATTTTCGAATTCGAATTTCAGACCAAGTCTTCTATAAAGCTAAGTACCCCGTTGGGGAAACATTTCTTGCCTCAGACCGATGTCAGAAAAAGTTAACAATTGTATTTCTTGTGGGAAGCAAATACTCATAAGGATTTTCATTCTTATTGCATACCTTGCCTAGGCCCAGACCACAACGTCACCAGTTGTCGTTTTTGTGCTAGGTTTAATAAGCGTACTATTAAAAGACGCTTTGATTTCGCACGACACTACTTCGGTAGGAAATTTAACTACACCATGCCGTCGGAGCAACCGACTACCGGCGTGCACAAAAAACGCAAGGATAAGGACAGACAGCCTAGGCCTAAGCCAGATTCCGAGGCCTCGGCTGGTCCAGTTTCCGGTTCTCCAGTCCTCAGTGAGGCTCTGACGCAGCCCCTGACTACCACTGATCTGGAACCCGAGACCGCTTCGGAAATTTTGGCGGAATGTACCAGAACGACGCAGCGATTTAGTTCAGGCCCTACCGACGACATTGCTGAAAAAGATGTCGGTGCTGCAGAAACGCCATCGGTTTCTGAAGGCGTTTTCAGACCGACGACGCTCACCATTAAAACGTTTTCTAAGACGAAGACTCCTATTAAATCTAAAAAGACTGCACTTCAGTCCCCTGTTCAAGGCCCCATGCCTAAGAAACAGATGCTCAAAATGGCTGAAGTTTTGATCACTTTTCATCAGGGGTTCCCAGCCCCCTCCTGACAAAAGGCCTAGACAAGAGGAAGATTATGCATCCTCTGAACAAGTGTCCATTTCTTCAGACTCCTCTGAGGACCAAGATTACTCCTTCTCCCCTTATGAAGATTCTGATGCTGAGGATTCCACTCCCTCAGCTTCTCCTCCTGAAGACTACTCCTTTGGGGAAACTTTACACACTATGAGGGAACATTTCCACTGGGAAGGTCAGGACTATTCTGACTCGAAGAAAAGGCTCAGAGAGTTTCTTTTACTCCACCAACACAGACCACTTGCCATCCCACTAGTTTTGGACATTGTGGATGATGATTACTTAGAATCCAGTTTTAACCCTGATTCTCTACCTCCTGCTCCGGCTAAGCCTGACATGTTATAGAGTGCCTGATTCCCACAAATTTCTCTACAAAAGCCCTGTTGCTGACCCAGAGACAATCTCCCAGGGTCCCAAGGGGGCTAAGGCTTCTATGGCTAAAACTCCTGTACCTTCTGAGAGGGATTCCAGAGCACTAGACAGGTGGGGGGAAAAGGTTTACACCTCAGCCACTCTAGCTATGAGGGCACTAAATTGCCAATTTCACATGCTTAAGTATCAGCAATTTCTAATCTCTCAGTTAAAGCAAAGAATGACCACTCTCCCTCAAACAATCTGAATTGAATGAAATGCAGGATCTGTTGCATGCCACTGAACAGGTGAGCAAACGTACCTTACAATGTGGGTTTGATTCTTTGGAGGCTTCCTGCAGAGAGCAGCTGTCACTGGGTCTGTTATACGTAGGCATGCTTGGTTAAAGGAACAAACTCTACCTGATCATGTTAAAGCAAAACTTCTAGATGCTCCCTTACAGCAGGATGTTCTTTTTGGAGTTAAAGCAGAAGAAGTCTTAAAGAAAATGGAGGATAAGGCAAAATCTATGCAGTCAGTCAAAGATTTCCTACAGGTACAGCCCCCTCGCTTCAGCAGAAACTGGCCTACAAAAAATTGGTCCTTTCCAGCTACTGACAGACCACAGAGGGGTAAATACAGACGCCCAAGGGGCAGAGGACAACCACAAGCCCAGTACAAACCTCGCCAATGGCGCCCTACAACACAGAAGGGAGGAGAAGACAGGTCCCAATCTACCAGAAGGCAAACTCAATGACTTGCACCTCATCTGGCCAAGCAACACTCTCTTGGCAGCCCCCTTGGGAGGAAAACTCACACTTTTTCCAGACAACTGGCACATTGTCACAAAGGACAAATGGGTCCTAGACATCATTTTACGAGGATACAGATTCCATTTTCACACCTTGCCAATGAAAAGAGGAATGCCAAACCTGCCACAAAGTCAGTGGGCAGAGGCACAAAAACAAATTACAGCTCTCATTGACATGAGAGCCATTCAACTGGTATCTACTCGAGAGCAAGGTCAAGGATTTTACTCAAGACTGTTTCTAGTGCCCAGAAAGGACAATGCCTGGAGACCAATTCTGGACCTTTCAATTCTAAATACTTATTTACAAGTACCCAAATTCAAGATGCTAACACTACAGCAGCTTCTTCCCATGTTGGGCAAGGAAGCATGGCTAGTAACGTTGGACCTCAAGGAGGCATATCTGCATGTCCCTATCAGACAAAGTTGCAGAAGATACCTCTGTTTCATTGCAGGTTCAACCCATTACCAATTCTCTGCACTGCCCTTTGACTTATCTACTGCGCCCAGAGTCTTCGCAAAATGCCTGGCACCAGTAATTGCATACTGCAGACAAAGAGAAATTCAAATATAGCCATACCTGGACGACTGCCTCATCCAAGCAGAAAGCAAGGACATTCTCTTACATCATCTGGCTTTTGTGAAACATCTACTAAATTGCCTGGGGTACACAGTAATCGAAAAGAAGTCAAAACTAGTACCCTCACAAAAAATGACATTCCTGGGTGCCAGCTTGAATACAACGGCCCAGAAGGCTTATCTGACGCCAGACAAACAACTACAACTGACTCAATATTTCAAAACAATGGCAACAAAGGCCCAATTAACTGCAAGAAAAATTCTGCAGGCCTTGGGCTTCATGGCATCTTGCATACTAATAATACCATTTGCAAAGCTGCATATGAGGAAATTACAGTGGTACCTAAAATAAGCATATGGTCTCAACACAGCTTGGACACAATGATATCTTTCATTCCCTGCCTACAGCAGGAGTTTCTATGGTGGTCACAGGCATGTCACCTCAACAAGGGTCAGCCTTTCACCTTGCCCCCAGCCAGGCAAACTATCACAACAGATGCATCAGATTACACCTGGGGGGCTCACATGGCAGGACAGTGCATTCAAGGCGTATGGACTGCAGATCAAAGGAATCTGCACATCAATCAAAAAGAGATGCTAGCTGTACAGAAAGCTCTGACAGCCTTCAAGGATCTATTACATCCAGGACAACTGACAATAAAGACGGACAACACCACAGTAATGTGGTACATAAACAAACAAGGGGGTACTCACTCCTACCCTCTGTGCAGGCAAGCAATGACCTTATGGAACACAGCTCTGGCTTACCAAGTTCAGTTACAAGCTCAATTCCTGCCAGGACAGAAGAATACGTTGGCAGACGACCTCAGCAGAAACATCATGGATCCCCACGAGTGGAAACTAGATCCACAAGTATTTACAATGATAACTCAAAAATGGGGCCTTCCAGACATAGACCTGTTTGCCAGCCCTCAAAACTATCAACTAACAAAATTTTGTACAAGGGCACTTCACCATCAAGCTTGGAAAGTGGACGCACTCTCTTTCAGTTGGAAAAACCAGAACGTATATGCCTTCCCTCCATTGCCTCTCCTCACAACGGTACTTCTGAAAGTCAAAAAGGAGAGACCACGATGGATTCTCATAGCCCCAGACTGGCCACGCCAGCGCTGGTACCCGCTATTGAGGAATATGGCTCACGGCCCACCATGGATATTACCACAAATTTCCCATTTACTCACACAACAAAACAATCAGATTCTTCACAGCCAACTCAAAACCTTAAATCTGGCTGCATGGCAAATCAACTAAGCATCCAGCCAGCTCCTCCTTCCCAAGCAGTTATGGATGTTATTCTGGAAGCTAGGAGGCCAAGCACCAGGAAGGCTTATTCGGACAAATGGAAAAGGTTTTGTGTCTGGAACCATGCTAAAGGCCAAGACACAATTCAGCCTCACATGCCTCACATTCAACAGTATTTAACTGAGATGTTGCACAAAGGACTTTCTTTCTCTTCCATTAAAATCCATGCTTCAGCTATTTCGGCCCACTACAACATGGATCCACCCTTATTTTCGCATCCACTTCTAAGGCAGTTCCTCAGAGGGGCAAAAAACATTAGACCACCCAGGAGAGCACCTACACCAACATGGGACCTCAATTTTGTTCTGGAAAAACTAACGCTACCTCCCTTTGAACCAGCTTTCTCTGCAGATCTTCAGTTCCTATCATGGAAAACTGCCCTGCTGCTAGCAATAACTTCAGCTAGAAGAGTCTCAGAGCTACAGGCACTAATGGCAGTGGAACCTTTCCTCATTTTTCATCAAGACAGAGTTTCTCTGCGAACTAATCCTTCCTTTATGCCTAAGGTGGTTTCCAGTGTGGCTTTAAATCAAACCATCCACTTACCCACCTTCTTCCCAAATCCACAGAACAAAGGTGAGAGACTCCTGCATTCCGTTACTTCTTGGACAAAACTAAGGCTTTCAGAAAATCTGACCAGCTCTTTGTATCCTATGCTACAACTTCTCAAGGGAAGGCTATATCAAAGCAAACCATTTCCAAATGGATAGGTCATTTCATACATTTTTGCTATACCCATCATGGAAAACCAGTTCCTGCTACCATTAGACCCCACTCTGCCAGGGCAACAGCTACTTCTACAGCCTTTCTCAGGGGGGTTCCAACCAAGGAGATTTTGGAAGCTGCAACTTGGAGTTCAGTACACACCTTTACCAAACACTATCACTTACCACTTTACTCTAAGACCAGGGCGGGCTTCGCCACTGCAGTTCTGCAGGGACTTCTAGCCTCCTCTAACCCTCTATGATACCTCCACCCATCCTTAGCTTTGGGATTCAAACCAAGTGTGATGACTGCAGCAGGGTAACACGATGAACATAGTACAGTTTTGTACCTACCATAAATGTAGATGTTCGAGTGTACACCCTGCTGCAGTCCAGGTTACCCTCCCTCCATCCCCTCTGACCTACTGGCTAAATCTCTTCAATACATTCCTGATGTATTTGCTTATAGCTGAAGGGATTTTGTGTTTGTGCAAGTTTACTCAATTTGGTACTAATTACTGACCACCTTTTGGGGGGCACCTGACATCTGGGGCAAGAAAAACTGAAGAAAATGGCGTCGGTTGCATTATATATATACCCCTGGTGCACTGACGTCAGGGAAGAAGTGACAGCAACCAACGCTGGACCAAGACTTTGGAATTCCAGCCGACTGCGGGACCACCTGACGACAGGATAACCCAAGTGTGATGACTGCAGCAGGGTGTACACTCGAACATCTACATTTATGGTAGGTACAAAACTGTACTTTTTCTCTTCTACTTCCTCAGGCTTTTCTAGTTTCCCTGGATCTCAAGGATGCTTATCTATATCCCTGTTTAATCCCTTTTTCAGAAAGTTTTTACGTTTCTCTCTTACTTCCTGGCATTTTCAGTTCTCTGATTTGCCCTTTGGCCTTTCTACTGCCCCAAGAGTCTTCACCAAATGCCTCACTTCGGTGATTGCTTTCTGCAGATTGAGAGGAATTACAGATCTTTCCTTACCTGGACGACCTGCTCATTCAGGCCACTTCTCCAGAGATTTTACTTCATCATCTACACTTTGCTATTTGTCTCCTGCAAAGCCTGAGGTTTACTGTAAATTTCCAAAAATCATTCCTGACTCCTCAGGATTATGTTTTTCTGGGTGCAGGCTCCAGACTGTTCCAACATCGCTGCCTCCTCCCAAGGCTTTAATTCTAATTGCTTTCTTTCAAGCCATTCTTCCTCTAGTTTCAGTTACAGCCAGGTAGTTTGTCAGGGCTCTGGGTTACATGGCTTCCACTATTCATATGCTTTCCTTGCCAGCCTTCATATGAGAAACTTCCATTGGTTTCTAAAGTCAGTCTGGCTTCAACATTCTCATCCTTTAAGTTTTCTAGTCCCTCTTCTTCCATGTCTCAAGCTGGAACTTTAGTGGTGGATTCATCGGTTGTCCCTCAACCCAGGGCTTCCTTTTCAACTTTCACTCCCCTTTCAGGAACTCTTCATAGATGCCTCGGATGTGGGTTGGGGGCCTCCTTTCGCCCTCTGAAAGTGCAGGTCCTTTGGTCTCTTCGACAAAAGAAAGGCCACGTCAGTGTCCAAGATGAGAGCCCTTCTTCTGGCTCTTCAGGCTTTTCATTCTCTTCCTTCCAGGGCTCCTCGGGATTCTCACAGATAATGCCACGCTGATGTGGTATGTCAACAAGCAAGGGGGGGGCAAGGTCTTATCTCCTGTGCTGACTAGCACTTCAGGTTTGGGATCTAGCTACCCACTATCAGGTGACCCTTCAGGCAGTTTATATTCCCTCAAATCAGAACATGTGGCAGATTTTCTGAGCAGGTTCGTAACACAATCCTACGAGTGGATGTTTCACAGGGGATTTCTTTCTGGACATTGTCCACCAGTGGAGTATGCAAGTAGATCTCCTTGCCTCCGCTCTGAATAGACAACTTCCTTTCTTTTGTAACAGAGTCCCATGTTCTCTGGCCTGGAAGGTGGACACCTCTTTTTCTTTGAAGGGGATGTTTCTTTATGCCTTCCCTCCCCTTTCTGTCATTCTGAAGGTCCTGTTCAAGATAGAACATGATGCCCCCAAAATCTTGCTGGTGACTCCCTTTTGCACTAGACGGTATTGGTTCCCTCTTATGCATTTAGCCAAGGGCAGTCATCACAAGTTACCTCACAGGGTGGACCTACTCACAAGACAAAGGGGTCTCTCATCCTTCCCCACCTGTCCACTCTTCAGCTGATATTGTGGGTAATAGGGTTTTGACTTCCTTCAGACACCTTTTTACTGAAGACATGCTTCAGGTCCTACAGGAAGCCGGGAAATCCACTCCTAGAAAATCTTATTTGTCCAAATGGGGGAGATGTTCTATCTGGTGTCTATTATAACCTGGATCCAATTACTGTGGATGTTCCTTTGGTTCTCTTACTTCTGTGAATTGCTCGATACTGGGTTGGCATATTCGTCTGTTAAAGCCCACTTGTCAGCTGTTTCAGCTTGTCTGCCTTTGACTCCCCTATTTTACTGTATTTGAGGACAAACTGTTTCTTAAAGACATCCTTCACATTAGGCCACCCAGGAAGCCTGTTCTCCTTCCTGGGTCCTTAATTTTGTTTTGGAAAAGTTGACACAGGCTCCTTTTAATCCTGCTGCTTCAGCTTCCTTACTGCATTGTTCTTGGAAGACTGTTTTTCTTTTTGCCCTTACCTCAGCCAGACAGGTGTCTGAGCTGCAAGCCCTTATATCGGCTGTCCCTCCTTTTTTGTTTTTTCATAAGGGCAGGGTGTCTCTTCATACTAATCCTTTTATGCCCAGCGTGGTTAATGAGTAGTCTCTTAATCAGTCTGTTCATTTATTCATTTGCCCACTTTTTTCCCTTCTCCACACACTGCTAGTGAGATGGTTCTTCAAGCCTTGGATTTGCATAGACTACTCTGATATTATTTAGACAGAACTACAGCCATTTTTAAATCTGAGCAGCTTTTTGTTTCTTTTCATTCTATGTCTTTACCATCTCTGATATTATTTAGACAAAACTACAGCCATTTATAAATCTGAGCAGCTTTGTTTGTTTTCATTTTATGTCTTTACGTTTGACTGTTACCAAGCAAACTATTTCTTCTTGGATAGAAAAAGCCATTTCTTTTAGTTATTCCTTCCATGGGAAGAGCCTTCCTTCTGTTAAGGCTCATTCTACTAGGCTGTAACCTCTTCTGGTGCCAAGGGTTTGGATACTAATTCTGTTCTTGAGGTAGATACTTGGACTTCTGTGCATACTTTTACCAAGCACTGTAAGTTGAATATGATGTCTAAAGCCAGAGCTGGTTTTGCCAGGGCCATTCTTCATGGCTTTCTTGAGGGCTCTGCTGGCCCTTCATCCTCCCAATCATCTTTCTGAGCTTGTGCATTGTCCCTGTTGTAAACAATACTGCAACAGTGATATGGAAGGACGTAGTACAGTTCTGTAAAATCTTGCCATAACAGTAATGTCCTTTTCACTGTTGCAATATTTTCTCCCTCCCTCCTCTACTGATCCTTTTTCGTTCTGGATGTACTGGGTACCTACTAGTAACCTTAGACTGTCGTTCCTACTGGGGCTTTGTCAGTTCTGAAGATGGTATGTCTGAATGTCATCTTTATGCCCTGCACTGTACGCGGGGAACATGCATACAATGTACATGATACCCATTACAACCTAAAGGCTTTGGTATACTTGCCAGATGTCAGGCTGCTTTTTGCAGGGGATCCCCCTTTTGTAAAGAATTCTGCACAAGTGAAGAGAATGACATCTACTGTTATGGTAAGATTTTACACAACTGTACTTTCTCCTTTCAATTTCTGCTTAGAAAACCAGGCCATTGGAGTTCCACTTGCCTGTTCTGCCAAACATACAAGCTTCCCAAGTCCATTTCTACACACCGAGCACCAGCACTTGGCACCTTAGATGTGTAGTACCATTTATACTTTTAAATTCTGCATTTAACCTTTGCTCCTGTTTCTAATGTCTGATCATTCTACATATCTGTTATTGTTTAAACAGAAAAGTCTGTCTCCCTTGCCCCTTCTTCAGTCTTCTCTCTTTTCTTTCGGCTTCCTACAGCAAATAGTTGTGCTTTAATATGAATTTCTGCTTTAAAACATTTCCTTGTTCTGCACTACTGGCATGCGTTTCACTGTTGCAGTAATGTCACTTTGGACTTCAGCTGCTGAAAGCCAAGAAAGGTCCACTTCTAGAATAGAGGATACGTAGACTACTGGGGAAAGTGCCCTCGTTTCTTCAGGGCACCTTGACTGTGTCGCTGCATATGAGGGATGACTTCTGGTGTATCACTTTCTGGGTCCAGAGAGGAGGCTCTCTTGATTTACTCTGGTTTTCATGTGTGACTCCTGTCACTAGGCTGGAGTCTTGTGTAAAATCTCACCCGGTCTGTAAATGGGCCTTCCCATCACTTCCTGCTTTCAAACTTGTTTCAGACTCATGATGCATGCTTCTGTAGCAGAATGCCTTGACTCCTTCATTGTTCAGTGGAAGTTATCAGTATTAAGAGACAGAGAGTTCACATAAAGTGGATGGAATTGCAATCAATGCTTATTTTCCTTACCAATCTGGAAGGTATTTTGACACTAGAGCCCCTCTAAATGTGGCTCAGTCCATCATATTGTACCTAAGCAAACAGAATAGCTTGCTGTAGTAAACTGCTATGCAGTGAGGAGGCTCAGGTTTGACAGTGGACACAGACATCATCCTTGCAGCTGTTCACATTCTTAGTTATGAAAGCATCCTGCCAAAGTTTATGAATCTCCCTGCTGCAGGTTCCCTCCTGGAGTTCATAATATAGGATCTGATTAGGAGCTTTCAAGAGTGAGGCTTCCTGGAGGTCAGCCCATTTTCCATTAGATCCTCCCCCATGCTCTGCGTAGTTAAGTAGGACAAAGGGGAGTGTTCCCCTTTTTGTGGTAAAGTAGATTCCTGTATGCTTTTTCAGTGCGCTCTTTCCACACCTTATTGGAAAGTTCAGAAGAGGAGGGTAAGAGCTTGTCATTGTGCTCCTTGATAGTAGAGACAGTTGTAGTTTCAGGCTGTCTTTTTCTTAGCAATACAGGAAGCATTCACAGTTCAAGCCAAAAAACTCCCCTTGGGCTAAGTGACAGCCAGCTTGTATGTCAGGATGGGACCTTCAGCAGGTAGATGTGGAGAGGAGTGAAGCTACCAGGAAGCTTTCTACTCTTCAGATCAGTTCAAATAAATGGATGAGGTTCACCATGTGGGCAAAGGATATGGAGTTCTGCTTCTCAAAGCTGTTTCCATGGCTGTCATATTACTGATCAAGAGAATCGTCATCCTTGCCATCATTGTCTTGAAAAGGGCATGACTTTTGAAGCATTCCTGTACTTGTCAGCTATTCAACCCCACCAGCCAGTCAGCAGGAGAAAACTCCTGGCCTGCCTTGTAGCATGAAGATGGTGGTGATGGTCATACTTTCCTCACATGAGATCAGCTAGAAGGCCCACATGCAGCCCAAGACCTCTAGAACAACGCGGTCATAAGACCTGAAACTCAGAAGTAGGCTGGAGCCTAGACAGTCCTGGAGGTAAGTTTGCTGCAGAAATGGTGTACTGGGCTCTGCATATGCTGAGCATATCCTCAGTAAGTGAGAGCTGAAGCCCCCGGCATTCCTCTACTTAGCTGTCTCCCTCACCAGCAGAGTGCATTCTGCGGTCTAGGCAATTCCCAGCCTCCTGGTAGATCAACCTGAGCATGAGGATGACTAGTCTGATACCTGGAACTAGGATTTGTTGCTACTCTGGGACAAGTTGTCTTCCTTTGAGTCCCCACCACCACCACCAGACCAGGAAGTTCTGTTGTTTCGAGCTGGACAGGGAGAACTGCTGGGTTGTCCCATAGCAGTGCTTATGGGTTAAGAGGTGAACACATCAATCAAATGTTTGTCTGGTGGGAGTCTTAATTCCCAAGTGCAGGACCAGACACTGTTTTAATTTGGCTTGACGCCAGCACCAGCCCCAAGGATGGCCCCTTATGTCAGCATACCACTTTTGGAAGATTCACTCCTAAGTGCCATTTCCTTTTTGCTCAATATCTGTCATATATTCATCAAATGCTTCTAGCAAGAGGGTGTGCATAAGTTTACTTTTGGAGCTAGTAGACGTCTAGGGATCCTGCACAATTAAGCTGCTGTATAGAATTTGAGGTTCAGGGTGCCATTGTATTGAAGGCAGATAAACGAGCAGTGAATCCTTACCCACCTATAGATGACCCCTTGTTTGAAAATATGAAGAGACCATGAGGCTATTGAGGTTCTCTATGGATTGACCTTTGACCCCATTTTCTCCCCACCCCACAGAAATGCCTAAATGTATATCTGAATAGAAAGGAGGATGAGCCCTGGGTGTTACCTGTCATGAAGCTAGTGTCCAAGGATGCTATTATGTCATCGTAGAAACATCTTAATTCTACTCATTTGGCACCAAAGAAGTTGGGCACATTTTATAGTCTCCCAGCTAAACTTGGTGAATCTCTTTACCTGATATCCAGAAGCTTAGTATTGTGAGATTTTGTTAGTTCAACAGAGGTCCCAGAAACTACAAAGAATGTATACTGATGCCAAGCTGAGGCTTTGAGAATGTCAAATTACTTCACTTTCCTAACTAAACTTGAATTCTTCCTAGTGGAGCAGGCATTGGAAAAACTGTCAGCCTCCTTGAGCTTGTGTTCGATGAGGTTCTTGTCAGGTGTGTGTGTGTGTGTGTGTGTGTGTGTGTGTGTGTGTGTGTGTGTGTGTGTGTGTGTGTAGCAGTGGGCTGCTATGTGGCCTACTTTGTTTTTATTTGTGCTGATGCAGTTGCCAGAGCTGAACTGCCTATTTGGCTGTCTAAGAGAAGTGAATTGATAGTGTCCTTTTTTAATCATTCCGATCTAATTAATGGAAAGTAAATAAAATCAGATAGAACAAAAACAAGAAAAGAAATGTCACACTACGAGGGTGGTCTCTGTCGGTGTATGTACAGGCTGTGAGGCATTTTATGTTGGAATGACAACTCAAGCTTTGAACAAGAGAATAAAAGATCTGTAAGCGATAAAACATTCAGGCACTGACAATGCTCTTTACAAACAGTGTAATTTGTGGTCAGTACAAAGTTTTTTGGGTTTTTTTTGTATTGGAACAGTTGCCGGTTGACAAAAGTGGTGGTGACTAAAAATAGTTTAGAAAAGAAAGAGACTGTGTGACAAGTTAACTCAAGGCTGATGAATATCCAGGTCTAAACGAAACTATTAATATTAAATGTTTTTTTAAAGGATAGAAGGCGTAGAGTTCTTACAGAGAATAGTTGGCTACTTAGGTGTCTTCTATTTTATTAGTTTTTGATTGACTGTTCTTATGGGGGTTTTTAGTATAGTATAATATGTATTTGTATGCATGTCTTTAAAAAATTTTATTTTTTTAATTAATAAATTGAAGGCAAGTTTTGATTGGATCTTTTGTAATTAAATAATGGCATTTTTTATATCTTTTTTTCTGACAGTCTTTTGGGATGAAAAGCAGAGTTATCAAAGTTTGAGTACGCTTAAAAAAGAAAGACTTTGTTTTAAAAAAAAAAAGAAAGACTTGTGCAGTTTCAGTGGATACTCCATTGAGATTTTGTTATTTATATTTGGATTTATTGGCTATACATAATTTTTTCTTATATTTGAGTAGAACAAAAACAGACTAACATACAGAATAACAATATTTGGAAAAACTTAAAATGCATCAAAGTATGTGCAAGAGCTGTCTTGTTTCTTGGAGATGCCACTGTGAATCCTACTCAGTTAGGGCATGCACATGTGCTGCTACAAGTGCCAGAGTAATATTTACATAATTTTGACCAGATGTTTGTACTCATCTTACCTGTGAAGAGGCTGCTTAAGCTGCATGGGAAATGAGTGCAGGGTGGCTGACTTCTTTAAAGCAGGAGGGAAGGATTCTAAGGCAAAGCCAAAGTATCCCTACCTTAGAAAAATCTTGTATGAGCAAGCAGGCGAATGGTGTATGATAATTGGGGGGGGGGGGGGGTTAGTTGCCATGTACAATTTGAGTCCTGATGTTCTGCTTGATTGGCGTCTATATTACCTAATCAAACTCTTAAAAGTTCGAACGTCATATGGTCGACACCATATGATCGAACTTTTAAATGTTCAAAAATGTAATAAAAAATAAACCAAAGAAAAAACCTACCTGAACAGTTTAAGCAGGGGGGCAAGCCCCCCATACCCCCCGCTCTTTAAATATACCAACTCCGAGATCGCACTACAGTGCAGAAAAGGGAAATCTTCGAATTTCTAACAGTTCGATCATATGGTGTCGACCATATGATGTTCGAACTTTTAAGAGTTCGACAACATGATAAAGACCCACTTGATTGATGATGTGAAGCAAAAGTCAAAGATGGATCCTTACATATTGTTATCTGGTTATAGGTGTGCACACTTTCAGAGTAATGCCATCTGCCATAATTGATGGGCAGCTTACATTTATACAAGATGGGGTGTTTCTTGGTGCCAGAAAATCTTGTTTTGGTCTTCCTATGTTGTCTTGAGTCCATTTGCTCCAAATCGAGGCAGAGTTGTGCCTCCTGACTGTGAATTTAGTTGTGTATATGTTAACTGGGCTAGAGCTCTGATCTTAGTGGACCATTTTCAGGCTCTGTCCAAGAAAGAAAGCAAAGCAAAAAAAAAAAAAAACTTCAAGGAAAAGAGTATTCAAACAGTGATGAAAAAATAGAAATTATTAGGCAGTTGCCTGATTTACATAAAAAAGATAGCACCATGTTAAAACTCCTAATATAGTTGTAGTACAGAAGATAAATTACATATGCAAATTGCCCTGAGATTATGGCTCATGACAACTGGGAGTATTCAGATACCCCAATCCATGTCATCCTCATACAAGAGGGGGATGGTATTAATGATCCAGAGCATCTGGCTCATTAATGATTTCCTGGAATGTGTGCCTAGCAACTAGGAAGCATAATCTAAGTTGAGATCCACTCACTGAGGTGTTCTGGATTCCCATCTCTGATCAGAATTTAAGAACTACAAAATCCAAGGGTAACCAATGAACAGTTCCAGGAGAAATTCATAGTGGTACAACTTTGGGTATTCCTCAACTCTCTCCATAGCCTATTTTACAGTAAGGGTGTAAAAGGCTGACTATAAATGGTCTTTTAAGAAAAACAAAAATAGGACAGAAGCCTCAATGCACCAGTTCAGAAAGCTTTACCGGATACAGCGATCACTGGTACCTCGGCCTTTCACCTTCAAAGGATACATATTCAAAAAAACAGCTCCTTTATGTACAGATGAACCCCTGCCTAAAAGGTTAATTTGATTAAATTAGGCAGGGATTCACCTGTATGTAAAGATGTTTTTGTGATTATATATCCTTTGAAGGTGAAAGGCCGAGGTACCAGTGACTGCTGTATCTAGTAAAGCTTTCTGAACCGGTGCATCGAGGCTTCTGTCCTATTTTTGTTTTTCTTTCAATTTTATAGGTTCATAGGTTCATAGGTTCATACTAGGCTATCTGCCTTTAGTATGGGGAACTATACCCATTATTTTGCTGTGCCTCTGTCGAGCAGTGACACTGAGGTAATCCCTGGGGTATATCTGCGATCTCCCATCCATTGGTCAAGATTTCTTGCTCTGCCTCACATGTACCGGGATTTTGTTCCACAGCATAGGAGTCTTTGGGTGATGAATCTATCCTGATGGATCTAGATTTTTGAGGTGAAGCATATTCATCAAATCTGGGTTTGACATGGCCTTGTATGTTAGGCAAAGGTCACCTCTACTGAATAGAGCTGGAGTTCTTGAGACCCTTTATCCTTTTGGTGAGGAACTTCTCCAGCTGCTGCAAGTGTCGGGTCAGATACATTCCGAATGGGGCATTGTACTCAATCATTGGTCTGATGAGTGATGAGTAAAGGGAGACTATGACCTCCCTTGATCTAGATGAGAATCCCTTCATGATAAGGTGGGCAATGTAGAAGGTCTTCCTAACCACTCTAGCTACATGGGTGTCGAATGATTTTCTTAAATGGTATTTTAGCCATATTTAAAAATATATAACATTAAAAATAAAAAAAGTAAAACCCACTAATGTGGTTATTGCCCAAATAATTGTAGATTCTTTACTTCAAGTGATCAGCGCGCTCACCCTGTAAGAAACCTTTGACATTCCATTTGCATACATGATGCTAATTTGGGTTGTCATGAAAGGTCAGAATGTGATGTAAAATCATTGTGCAAACTGATACTCAGGCTGCATGACAGATGAGGAAGAATTGGAGGAAAATTAGGACTCTGGTAGTGAACAAATGTATAAAATGTTTAATAAATGAATCTTTTTGTGAGTGAAAGTCTCATAAAGCTCAGCGTACAAGGATGAGCAATCGAAGAAAGCATTTTGTAGTGACAAAATCCTTTTTGCTGTTTTTAATCAAGCTTTATGCAGTGTTATTGTATTACAACAAACAGTGTCTAGGACGAAGCATGGCAAAAAGTACACTAAGTATACTTTATTGGTAAGCACTTTCACACCAATTCAAAGCTGCTTCATCAGACCATTTTAAAAACCACTACATTCTCCTCAAATAGTCATGCATCATCAATTACATCATCCAGTGACCCAATGAACTTAAAAAAACATCATGAGTAAATAAAATACATCATGAATAAATAAAATACATACACTAACACACAAAAAAATCAGCAAATTAAATAATGACGTCCAATATATATGTATATATATATATATATATATATATATATATATATATATGAAACACATGAAAAAATGCATATAAAAAAACTAGAATGTATATTTTTAAAAATTCTATAAATGTTTATAAATACTTTATTTTATTTCATCTAAGAGGACGTGCTTGCAGATATGGCTTAAAAGGAGCATTGACATTTAATCCAGGAGGGTCTATCTGCATGTAACCTAATAATCCACCTAGTCTCACGCTTTTCCAATATTTTGTTAAGATCACCTAAATGTGGACTGTCTAAGTTTCAACCATCATGAAGCCAAAAACATGTTCATCTCCCCCCTCAATAACATGTTTCGCTAAAGCACTTCTGTCAGGGTCTTTATTTCTAGCTGCATTCAAATGTTCCCTTATACGCTAACGTAGTGAGGAAATAATCTTTCCGACATAGAAAGAAGTGCATTTTTTACATATAGCAAGATAGATCACATACATAGTGTTGCAGGTGGCAGAAATATTAAACTCAAATAATTCATTGGTGACTGGATGCCGAAATAATAATACTTCACAAAAACTACACTTACCACAAGGTAAAGTCCCTCCCATATCTTGGACATCATCCCTATTACCATAACATAATAGCCATTTAAAATTTTTCTTGTTCTTATACTTAAACCTAGGTTGCTCTCCAACAACATTCCTTGTCTTGTCATCATATAAAAGAATGAACCCATTCTTATTAACTATCTGTCCGACGACACTAACTTCTGTCGAATATTGTACATTCATAGATATAGAGGGGATACAATGCCTATGTAAAACAGATTCAACAACGTCATGTGTGGTTGAGGCAGAAAAATATGGTTTAGCTTTAGTGTCTCAAAGATTTTATATATGCAACAATATTATTGATTTCCTTAGGTTTATAATTGCGCTTCATTAGATCGGTGGTGCTGCGATAGTGTTGTCGCCTCACATTAAGTCGCTGTCCGGTTCGATTCTCAGCTAGACCGTCTTCTGCGTGGAGACACGCGTGAATGGGCATACCTTTGTTGAAGGTTGTGCGTCAGGGCTGGCAACTCTGCACGTAAAAATCAACTGCCAATCATTAGCGGACCGGAGTTCCGCTGTGGCGACCCCTAACCAGGAAAAGCCAAAAGACACAACAACAAGTCATTATTAAACCTGATATTACTACCATTTAATCTGGAAATACGCATCGATTGCCCTTTTATAATATTCTTCTAGACAGAGGGAGGGTGCATACTGTGTCTATAAAGGAAGTTATTTCTTTTACACTCTGGTGTAAACCTGTGCTAAAGAACCCATCATTGCTCTTGTATACCATCACATCCAAAAAATCCATATCAGTTTTTGAATGCTTATAGGTAAAATAAGGACCCTGATAGAAGTGCTTTAGCGAAACATGTTATTGAGGGGGGAGATGAACATGTGTTTGGCTTCATGGTGGTTGAAACTTTAAATAAGAGTCCACATTTTAGGTGATCTTACTAACTTATTGCAAAAATGTGAGACTAGGTAGATTATAAGGTTGCATGCAGATAGAACTCCTGAATTAAATGGCAATGTTCCTTTTAAGCCATGTCTACAAGCAAGTCCTTTTAAATAAAATAAAATATTTATAAACATTTATAGAATTAAAAACAAAAAATATATATAAATTATAGTTTTTATATGCAATTTTTTAATATGTATTTTATATATATTTATATATATATAAATATATATATAGGGCTTCATTGTTTTACTTTATTTTTGTTATATGCTGATTTTTTACGTGTTAGTGCATGCATTTTATTTATTCATGATGTTTTTTTAAGTTCATTGGGTCACTGGATGATATAATTGATGATGTATGACTATTTGAGTAGAATGTAGTGGTTTTTAAAAATGGTCTGATGAAGCACCTTTGAATTGATGTGAAAGCGCTTACCAATAAAGTACATTTATGGGGTACTTTTTGCCGTGCTACGTCCCAGGCACTGTTTGTTTGTTTTATTGCCCTTGGGACTTTGCAAGTGTTGTAGGACGTTTATGCACTGAGGTATACCTTCTTTTCTGTTTAATCTTTAGTGTTATTGTATTATTTTACAGCTTTAATCAGTCTGATTTGGGGATTTTACAGGGCAGTTTTCTAAACTTCTTCAAAGCCAGTACTGACATTTTAGTGTTTGAATGCCTAGGTTTCAACAAGAGTAATACATACTAATGTCAGCACTTTGTAGGAATAAGAGATGTACCTCTTGGCTGACTGAAAGGGTTGTATAGAACTGGAGTAGGTTGCCGAGTGAAAATAAAGTTTTTGATATTTTGGAAACTTAAACAATTGTTAACATAGCAAAGAAAAAATGTGCTTTAAGCTGGTAGCCAGTTATTTGGACAATAGCCTTCTCTGTATCCATGATTTAATTTGATTTCTCTTTGAATTGACTTCTTGTCACAAAATTCAAAGAAAGTTCAAGACTCTGCCACTTTACCCCATGGTGGCCAAGAAACAATATGTTTTCAGGGTCTCAAGTCTTGGCAGTACAGGAACCTAACTAATTGCAAGTTAAGGAAGCTTCCCATCATTTGTAGTGGGAACCAACCCAGAATCTGAGCTTTTGGTACTGCAGTTTCAGAACAAAACGTGCCAGGAAGTCTCCCATTCACCATCTGTGTACTGCTGAGTGAAAGGAATTTTCAGTTTAGGTACAGTGTGGTACCCTTTACCACTTCCTATGATTAGCATATATGTCATTCTGACTGACTTCTGTCACCTGTTTAACTTAGACCACCATCATTCCTCAGTAGTTGCGTGTTTCAGGCATATCTGCACGAGGTAGCAAATGGCAGACCCACCCCCCCACCCGAACTGTCTGGTTAAGCATTCATTTGAAGGATTTCTGCATCTTCTTCTGCCATCAAAGAACCCCTTTCCTCCTTGGGAATTCAACTTTGTGCCCATCCTTAGTTTGAATTGTCTGAATTGGTGGCTTTGAAGTTTGTCTCTTGGTAGGTGGCGTTTTGGTAACCTTCACTTCTGTCTCTAGGATCTTTGAGCTGAAGACTTTTATCTGTATAGGAACTCTATCTGGTCCTTTCCCATGGATCTGTGTTTCTGTAGTGATACATTCATTTTTATGGGGGCAAAATACTGTTATGTAATACTTTAGATCTGATGAAGCTCTGACAAGGGTGAAAGCACTCCTCTCATTTTAACTTAATAACCATAGTTTGAACAAGTAATGCCATTTTGAATCCTGTTTTCTTGTTTTTTAACAATGCAAAGTGATCTTTGATACAGATCTTGCATAAGAAGTTATGACAAATTCTGTTTAAATTTGTATGCTGATTGCGTTCCTGTACAACTATTTTGTTTTGCTTTGCTTTTCCTAAAGTGTGCACTACCCTTAAGGCTGGAAAACATTTCCTCAGACTAGGTTTCGTTGTTGCGTTGTATACTTGCCTATAAATCTAAATATTGTGGGAGGACGGTATAATAGCTAAGGTATATACCTTAAAGGGATAAGGTGCAGGGTTTGATTCTCATGTAGGATAATTGGCTTGGTTTAAAAAGGTTCAAAAGAGCAGTTTGCCTAGTATTGACCTATGATGCCACAATATAAATAAAAAATTATTGACTTTAACAATTGCCTTAGCTTCTGGTGTCAATCCAGGGAGATCGAGTACCTGTCAGCCTGGGATGACATGATCATTCTGCTTTGCTAGAGATGGCCTTCACCTGTCACCTCTTGGCTTTCGATTACTGGCAAAGGTAATGCCTCCCCCCATAGTGCCTTTTTCAGGCAAAGTCAAAAGAACAAAATTCCTGATGTAAATATTTCGTCTTAAAACAAAATCAGGGTTATGCTGCTTAATGGTAGGAGTCTAAATCAGAAACTGCACTCACTGGAAGCACTCCTTACTTTGGAAGATGTTGATGTTTGTGCAGTCACAGAGACGTGGTTCAAGGCTGCAAAAAGCACCCTGGCCATACAAGGCTACAATACCTCCGCAGGTTCAGACTGCAAAATGAACATGAAAGAACTAGAGGAGGAGTATCAGTCTTCATCAAAGACAAATACGCCTCAAGACTGGTTAAACAGAACAATTCCCTAATTACTCCAAGTACAGCTAACTGTAGGTTAAACCCCCCTCCACATCATTGTTAGTTACAAATCCCCCACCATGAACCACGATAACCATACTGCCTACCTGGACCTACTAGAGTCACTCACAATACAGCCAAACACACACTGGTTATGGGTTACTTTAACCGTCCTTCCACTGAATGGAAAACATATAGGAGTATGGACATGCTAGCCCAAAAGTTCCTAGACTTTAACTGAACTGTCTGCACCCTCAAAGGGGCTCCAGTGTCTTGTTCAAAGTAAGCCACCCATCCACCCCAAGCAGCAAAGTTGAAAAATGTAACAATTCTTCCTTGACTCCAAGCCAAGGTGCTGTGGTTTTGGTTTTACTGGTGCGTTTTTTTTTTTTTTTTTTTTTTCCAGTTTGATTTTTTTTTTTTTTTGGTTTAAAGGTTTAAACTACACCATCCTAAGTGATGACATAAATAGTTTCAAATGCCCTGTCCCCACAGACAGTAAGGATTCCTATATTGAGGTATAAGCCAGTACCCTGAATAAACACGTATATGAATGTATAGGTACAGCCATACCTGAAAGGATCAAAACAAGATTCTCAAGAAAAAAACAACTACCCTGGTGAGCAGACAGCATAAATAAGTTAAGAGGAAGAAACTGCTGTCCAAAAACAAGAGGTAATGGTCTCAACAGAAGGACTCCCTTTGCAGCCTGAACAAGCAAATTAGACCCAGTAAAATCCTCTAGAACTAACTACGAAACTAAATTAGCATCCCTAGCCAAAGATCATCATAAGTCATTCTTTATCTACATCCGAAATCTGAAGAGGAAGGCCCAAATTTGCACAGAATTAGTAGTGAATGGTACCACCTACACGGAATCTGAGGAAATAGCCAACCTGATAGCAAATAGATTTGGTGAAAATTTCACCCACTTATCCTCACCACTAGTCCTCCATCTAGTATCTCCAGAGAGCAGATCATATCTGCACTCTCCAAGGCCAAAGACACCATCTGTATGGGACCTGATAATATTCCAGGCTGCGTACTAATTGGTTTAAAACAAGAACTAGCAGAACTACTGGGTACACTCTTCAACCACAGTCTAAAAGCACTGGCTTTGTCCCAGCAGAATGGAAAACAGTGACTGTCATCCCCTTACACAAGGGGGGGGGTACATCAACCGACCCTGGGAACTGTAGACCCATAAGCCTAACCAGTCTTGTCTGCAAGGCCATAGAAAGAATCATCATGGACCTTATCAACAAAGATATAGGGGATCTTAAAACCGTCGACCCAACCCAGTTTGGTTTAGTTAAGGAAAGATCATGCCTGTTAAACCTGGTAGACATCTTTGAGAATATCACCAACGCCCTGGATGAAGGTAAATCAGTGCATACTGCCTGTCTGGACTTGGCCAAGATGTTTAACATGATCCCCCACTTGGGCATCATCGAGAAACTCACCCACCTGGGGATCAACCCATACATCATTAGGTGGGTTGCCAACTAGCTCACCAGCAGAACTGATACAAAGTTGGGGATTCCACTTCTACCATAAGACCAGTTACCAGTGGTGTTTCACAGGGATCAGTGCTGGGCTTCTACAGTTTGGGATCTACTTCTCAGAACTCCAGGCAAAAAATAGATGGTATTTGTCTAAGTTTGCGGATGACTGCAAATTAGGTGCAATCATTGAATCCCCAAATGATATCAACATACTAAAAAAATGGGCTTACACTAACAAATGATTGGTGCTGAAGCCGCGGTCTCAAACTCAACGCAAAAAATGCATTATTGTCCCCTTCAGTAAAGGCGATGCATCTGCAAATTACAATATTAACTATATCACCCTAAGCTCAGACCCAGTGGTGAGAGGCTTGGGAACACAGGTTGACAGTTGCCCTAACTTTGATCAACATATGTCCACAGTGGTGAGGAAGGCTTCTGCGTGGCTCATCTGATAAGTAAAAGCATAGCATCCTTGGCGAAGGATGTTACAACTCCTCTGTACTCATCCCTCATCAGACCAATAATTGAATACAATGCTCCTTTTTGTATGTGCCTTACTATACGCCTGCAGCAACTGGAGAGACCTCAGAGATTTCTCACCAAAAATATATATATGGGTGTGTGTGTGTGTGTGTGTGTGTGTGTGTATATATGTATAGATATATGTATGTACACACACACAGCATTCAGACTTTATCTGCTCTCTTCAGGTAGGTCAGGAAAAACATGAACTGGAGATGAACATTTAGGGAATGAAGATTTCTCCCTGTGGGTGTGTGGGTGTGTGCGCGTGTCTGTGTGTGTCATACCTCTCAACCTCCAGATCAGAGAATCAGGGACAAAGGACCTTAAAGTCAGGGACACCTAATTTACATAAGATGCATATTTAAATTAGTGCATCAGTGGACACGCCACCCAATTCATTCAATTACACAAAGAAAAATTCAACCAAATATACCGTTTAACACAAAGTAAATTAATTAGCAGGAGTAGCATGAACACTGCAAAATCAACTTTCTTACATAGATACTTTATGCAGCAAAAAAACTCCTTACATCCACTAAAGACTTCATATCTATACTTTCATACTTGCTATACATATACACAGATACAACTTCAGACTTACTTGTATGGTTCCTTTAGCAGATAAATACATGTCATGAACTCATAAAACCAAAAAGTAAAACAATACAAAATCAACAAGTTCTGCTATACTGTGTTTCCTACCACTTCACGCCTGCGGATATCTCTACCTTGGATGGGTCCGGAGCTGCTGTGCAGGTACTGGCTTCTGAGGGTGTATTCAGGCCTACCGATTTTCATACCAAATCGACGACTTCTTTTCAAGCTAAGAATACCAAATTCCTCAGGCCTAAAGCTCGCACTAAGCCTAGAAAACTGACGACCAAAGCGCATTTTCAGGCCCATATGCCTCAAAAACAAATGATTAGAATGGCTGAAGACCTTATTATCTTAATTAGTGGAAGCCAGCCTTCCCCCTCTGAGACCTAGAACTGATTTTCTTTCGGATTCTTCTGATCAGGAATCTGATATCTCTGTTCTTTCTGACTACCAGGATTTACCCTTATCTACTTATGAGGATTCTGATGCAGAGGATTCTATTCCCACTGTTTCCCCTCCAGAAGATTTTAGATTTTTCTTTTGGTGAAGCCTTGCATACCCTTAGGGAGTATTTCCACTGGGAAAGCCAGGACTATTCTCAGTCCAAAAAGAGACTTAGGGAAGTTTTAACCCTGCCTCAACACAGGCCTCTAGCTATCCCTCCTGTTCTGGAGATTGTAGATGATGTTTGCTTGGAATCCATCCTTACCCCAGACAATTTGCCTCCAGCTCCCAGGAAACTTGACAGGTACTACAGCGTACCTGACTCTCACAAATTCCTTTTCAAGAATCCTACTGCGGATACAGAGACCATTTCCCAAGGACCAAAAGGCATTAAAGCTACTACTGCCAAAAATCCTACCCCTTCTGATAGGGATTCTAGAGCTTTAGACAGATTGGGTAAGAAGGCATATACTTCTGCTACATTTCTATTAGGGCTTTAAATTGCCAGTTTCATAACTATCAGCACCATATTATGGGATTAATTAAACAGAAAATGATATTGATTCCTGACTGTGCTGAGCACAAAGATTTACAAGAGTTAATGCATCCTGCTGATCAAGTAGGTAAACATACTTTGCAGTGTGGTTTTGATGCTTTAGAAGCATCTTGCAGGGCTGCTGTCACTGGGTCTGTACTTAGAAGGCATGTTTGGCTTAAGGAACAAAACTTATCATGTTAAAGCTAAATTACTGGATGTACCCTTACACCAAGAGTGCCTTTTTGGCAAAACAGAAGTCCTCAAAAGGATGGAGGAAAAAGCTAAATCTATGCAAACTGTTAAAGATTTCTTAAAAGTACAGCCACCTAGATTCAATATGCACTGGCCTTCAAAGAACTGGTCCTTGCCAGTCCCTTCCAGACCACCTCAGTCCAAACCCAGGAGCAGTAGACCACAAAGACTTCAGTCTCAGACTATGCACAGATCTAGGCAGTGGGGGCCCCAACTTCCAAAGCAGGGAGTAGTAAGCCACCCCCCTATGGAAAAATGACACAATGACTTATCCTTAACTCTACCAAGCCTTGCTCAACTACTTGCTCCCTTAGGAGGAAAGCTCGCCCTGCATGCAAAAAACTGGGAACTCATTAACCAAGACAAATGGGTTTTAAACAGTTTCCCTAGGATACAGATTCCACTTCCACTCACTTCCAACCCCAAGTGGATGGCCAGACCTCCCCCCAAACCAGTGGGCGGAGGCCCAAAAACAAGTGCTCTTTCTCTCTTCGGTATCAGGGCTGTTCAACCTGTCCCAGAACAAAGGAGACATGGTTTTTATTTAAGACTGTTCCTGGTTCCCAGAAAAGAAAACTTCTGGGGTCCTATCCTGGACCTTTCTATTCTCAACACCTTTCTGGTGGTTCCAAAATTCAGAATGCTAACTCTTCAGCAGCTTCTTCCTATGATAGCCAAGGATGCCTGGCTGGCAACTCTAGACTTAAAAGAAGCTTACCTGCACATCCCAATAAGGGAATCCTGCAGAAAAATCCTACGCTTCAGGGCAGGTTGTATGCACTATCAGTTCTCTGCACTTCCCTTTGGCTTAACTACTGCGCCCAGGGTATTCCCAAAGTGCCTAGCTCCAGCCATTGCATTTTGCAGGCAGAGAAATATTCAGATTTACCCATACTTGGATAATTGCCAGCGTCAGGACTTGCTGTTACAGCACCTGGCATTTGTAAAGAGACTTCTAACTTCACTGGGGTACACCATCATCGAGAAGAAATCACACCTATTACCCTGCCAACAGATTGTATTTCTGGGAGCAAGCTTGAACACAACTCCTCAGATGGCATTCCTCACTCCAGAGAAACAAGTTCATTTGACAACCTATTTCAAACCACTGGCCACAAAAACCCAGCTATCTGCAAGGAAAATCCTGCAAGCCCTGGGGTTCATGGCCTCTTGCATTCTGTTAATTCCATATGCAAGACTGCATATGAGGAAACTTCAGTGGTATCTAAAAAGTCTATGGTGTCAACATTCTCAGGACCTGGAAACAATGATTCCTATTATTCCTTGTCTAAGGGCAGAGTTCCTTTGGTGGGCAGAGGCCTGCTACCACAACAAGGGACTCCCTTTCATTCTACCCCCTGCCACCCAAACCCTAACAGACGCATCAGACTATGCATGGGGGGCTCACATGGCAGGGGCAGTGCATTCAAGGCAAATGGAACCCAAAACAGATGCACCTGCATATCAGTCAAAAAGAAATGTTAGCTGTACAAAATGCTCTGACAGCCTTCAGAGACCTTATTCTTCCAGGACAACTATTGGTAAAGACAGACAACACCACAGTTATGTGGTATATGAACAAGCAGGGGGAAACCCATTCCTACCCTCTCTGCAGAGTAGCCATGGCTCTGTGGAACACAGCCTTGAGCTACAAAGTGAACCTACAAGCTTAATTCCTGCCAGGCAAACTAAATTCAGTCAGACGACTTAAGCAGAAATCTCATGGACCCACACGAATGTAAACTGGAACCCACAATATTCTTGAGGAACAAATGGGGAACACCAGAGGTAGACCTGTTTGCCTCCCCTCAGAACTACCAGTTGAACAAATTCTGCACCAGAACTCCCCACAGTCAATCTTGGAAAGTGGATGACCTGTCCTTTACCTGGGAAAGCCTCTCCGTTTATGCCTTTCCCCCTCTGCCTGTCCTCTCAAAGGTTCTACTAAAGATCAAACAGGACAAGCCAAGGACAATACTGATTGCACCAGACTGGCCACACCAGCACTGGTACCCCTTTTCGCGCAGTCTAACAGTGCTACAACCATGGCATCTGCCTCAGACCCCTTCCCTGCTGTCCCAGCAGGCGAGCCAGATTCTGCACCCTCAGCTTCAAACCCTGAACCTTGCAGCCTGGCTTAATCCCTTGACCTCACCTCCAGCAACCCTCAGTAAGCAGGTGCTGGATGTCATTCTTGAGGCAAGGAGGCCTAGTACTAGAAAATACTATTCAGAAAAGTGGAAAAGATACTGTTCCTGGAGCCAGGCTCGGGGATGGGCACAACGATGCCCAGCTTGCCTCATATACTAAATTACTTAACAGAAATGCTCCACAAGGGCCTATCTTTCTCATCAGTTAAGATTCATGCCTCTGCCATATCAGCACATTATAATACTGAGCCACCCCTCTTCTCTCATCCCCTGCTAAAACAATTCCTTTGAAGGGCCAAAAATTTAAGACCCCCCAGGAGAGCTCCCACTCCAGCCTGGGACCTTAACTTTGTATTGGAAAAACTCGCTCTTCGCCCCTTTGAACCAGCTGCTACAGCAGAGATGAAATTCCTTTTTTGGAAAACAGCTTTACTTCTAGCCATCACTTCAGCAAGAAGAGTGTGTGAACTGCAGGCCCTCATGGCAGTGGAATCCTTCATTATCTTCCATGCGGGCAGGGTTTCCCTCAGGACTAATACATCCTTTATGCCCAAGGTGGTGTCTAGTGTGGCTCTAAACCAGTCCATTCATTTGCCTACTTTTTTCCCTAATCCTCAGTATAAAGGAGAAGGGATATTGCATTCTCTGGACATACACAGACATCTTAGATTTTATTTGGACAGGACTAAGCCTCTCAGAAAATCTGACCAGCTGCTAGTTAGCTTTGCTGCACGGGTAGAGGGGAAGGCCATTTTAAAGCAAACCATTTCCAAATTGATAGCACATTGCATCCATTTCTGCTACAAACACCATGGAAAACCTACCCCACAGGGGATAAGAATACATTCCACCAGGGCTGCATCTACCTCTACTGCATTTCTCAGAGGAATCCCTACCAGGGACATCCTGGAAGCTACAACCTGGAGCTCTGTACATACTTTCACCAAGCATTACCATCTGCCTCTCTTCTCTAAATCCAGCGCTGGATTTGCCGCAGCAGTCTTACATGGCCTTATTGCTAGCCTTAATGCTCTTTAACTACCTCCACCCTTCCTTAGCTTTGGGAATCAACCCAAATGTGATGACTGCAACAGTGAAACACGAAGAACATAGTACAGTTGTGTACACTTACCATAAATGTAGATGTTCGAGTGTATTTACTGTTGTAGTCCTGGTTACCCTCCCTCCAGCCCCCTGACTTCTCTTGACTTTTACCTTTCCTCCTTGTTTGGCATATATTATATCATGTGTATTTGCTTTTTGCTGGGGATGTTCCATACCATATAATTGCTTCCTATTGTGGGGGCACCTGACATCTGGAGCAAGAAAAACTGATGTAATGGTGTCGGCTGCATGTTTTATACCCCTGACGTCATGGAAGAAGCGACAGCATCCGACGCAGAAATCCGAAGACTCTGGTATTCAGGCCGGCTCAGGGCTACCTGATAACCCCAGATGATGGCAGATAACCCAAATGTGATGACTGCAATAGTGAATACATTCGAGCATCTACATTTATGGTAAGTGTACACAACTGTACTTTTCTAAACCTGTTTGTGTTGGTGCCCAAATTCAAAATGTTGACACTTCAAAACTGTTACCTCTTGTTTCTCTTTCATGTTTCCAGGTAACACTAGGCTTAAAAAATCATTGTAATCACATCCCTATTCATTCAGACTTCAGATGTTTGTTAAAAGTGCTGTGTATCTGGGTCACATTATCAGTTGTCTGCTTTACCCTTTGGACTATCCACTGCACAAAGAGTGTTCACAAAGGGTAGAGCTCCATTTATACCTCATTGCAGGCTACAGGATATCCACATTTTTCCATATTTACATATTTAGAGGACTATCTTTGCAGTCTATTTGTAAGTGTCAGGAATCTCTCTCTCTCTGGTGACAGACCTCTTATATAAGCTGGGATTCCAAGAAAACATTCAAAAGCCTTTCTTGACTTCCTCACACAGGATTGTGTTCATGGGATGTCAACTAGACCCTTCAATATTCAAATAGCATTTGTTTTACAGGAAAAGAATAGATCTTTATTAGAGATATTTCTAAGGTTTTCCACTCAGACTTCGGTAACTGCGAGTGACTACCTCAGGATTTCGAGTCTCATGGCATCTGTGATTCTCGTGATACTCCTGGCAAGACTCCACATGAGAAAGATAGTGGTTTCCTAAATCTCTTTGGTCCTAGCATCAACACTCTTTATCATTTTAAATCCCATTGTTGGGTTTTGTCAAAAGAGAAATCATTTGGTGGAGATGACAGATATCCTTAAATCCAGGTTTCCCATCTTCTCCCTCCCTGCTCCAAAGCAGTCAGTCAACACAGACATTTTGGACTTTGCTTGGGGAGCAGTTTCACAAGGGATAAAAGTGCAGGGGGTGTGGGACACCAAGGATAGATGCAAGCACACAAATATGTAGGAGATATTTGCCCTGGTGAAGGCACTCAACGTTCTGAAATATCTTTAGTCCCAGAGACCTCTTCAAGTGATTACAGACAGTACCACAGTAGTGGTACATCCGCAAGCAAGGGAGTATTAGGTCATACCCACTTTGTAGATTGGATATAGCTTCATAGCAAAATCTCACTCTACAGGGTTTCTACATTCTGTTACAGCAAAAAGTGTGTGGCAGACAAGCTGAGCAGGATCAAGTCAGACCCTCACGAATGGAAACTAGATCAGGGGGTCTTCCATGATTTATTCTATCTGTTGGAAGTTACTCAAGCAGACCAGTTTGCCTCCTTTCTGAACAATCAACTGCCAAGACTCCATGCAAAAAGGCCCGGAAGACAAATAACTTTTCTTTTTCCTTGGACATGAATCTTCCTGTGTGCTTTTCCACCCTTTCCAATAATATCCAGGGTACTTCTGAAGATTCTGAAAGAATCTCCCAAGATCATTGTGATGACTGCCTTCTGGCCAAGGCAACCATGTTTCTCCCTTCTTTTTGAAATTGGCAGGAGAAATTACCACAAGCTTCTTCACAGACTCTATCTACTCAGACAAGAACAGGGGTATTTAATGCACCTCGGCATCAGTCATCTTCATTTGATTACCTGGATGATAGGATCTTAAATTCCATTAAGGTACCTGTTTGCTGAGGACAAGCAGTCGGTACTAATGGAGGCAACAAAGTCTTCTAGAAAATCCTATATTAGCAAATTTAAGATGTTTTCTATTTGGTGCCAGTAACATAACCAGGACCCATTCAGGGCTAGTTGTGCTCTGCTTTTACAATATTTGTGTGAGTTACTGTCCTATGGCCTTTCTTATTCATTTATCAAGGTTCATTTATTGGCCATTTGAGCATGTCTGACCAGGGACCCTCCTCTTTGAATTCAGTCTCGTGTCAAAATGTTCCTGAACGTGTTTTTGCAAAACAGGCCTCCAAGAAAATCAGTGGCACCTTCTTGGGATCTTAATTTTGTGATAGAGAGGCTAACGCTGCATTAGCATCAACAAATCTGACTTGAGATTCTTAACAGGGAAAACATGACCTCTGCAAGAAAGGGCATCTGAGTTGCAAGCTTTTATGGTGAGTGAGCCATATCTCATTTTTCAATAGGCACAGGGTTGCTTTGAGAACTAATCCGTTTTATGCCTAAAGTGGTATGACTTTACTTCAAGCCAAACTATATATCTCCCTGTTTTCTTTCCTGAATTTGAAAATGAGGGAGAAGGTACACACTCTGTACCTTGGCTGTCCACTGACAACTCATGCACTGTCTTGACAGAACTAAATATTCTGATCTTCAGATCAATTGTTCATTTGTTTTGAAGGGAAAACCTGTGTCAGCAAATGGTTGTCTAAGGCTATTTACCTTTTGTTATACTCACAACAACTAAACTATTACAGGCACAGTCAGAGCCCACTATACCAGGGCCTTGACTTTGTAACTTTTTGGAAATGGTTGGTTTCTAGAAGCTGCTGCTTGGTCCTCTGTATATACTTTTACAAAGCACTATAAGCTTGATTCCATTTTTAGGTCCAGATGAGGTTTTGCTAGAACCATTCTCCAGGTGCTGCTGAATTCCTCACCTTCCACCTCCCAAATGTCGTTCGCTAAGGTAATTTACCCATATAGCTAAGGCTACTGCAGCAGTGATCAGTATGGTGAACACAGTGCAGTTGTGTAAGTAAAACTTACCACAACAGTAGATGTTTCAATGATCACTGCTGCAGTAGTCACTCCCTCCCTACATCCCCCTTGTTTTGGGGTGTGTTTTTTTATGCCAGGGTGTGGACATTTAGTTTTTGTTGTTCCTAACATTGTCCTTTCAGGGGTCAGCCTCCCTTCCTCTGTTGGCAGGAAAGCTCTAATGGGCTTGGTGCCCAAGCTTGTCTTTAAGTCAGCTCATCTCAAGCTGCTTGACAGTTTGGGCACGTTAAAGGTGTACTGAGTCTTTGAAAACTGGCCCGCTGTTATAGCCTTGGCAGGATGCAACTCCTATAGCAAAGGCTACTGCAGCAGTGATCATGTACAGTACTGTACTTTCAGAGGTGTATCAAACTGGAGATATCCAAATAGAAAATCCCACCACTTACCCCACATTGAGGTGAGAAGTGCATATGAATTGATCTGCGTGCATTTTTGTGAACACTTGTTGGTGCATTGAAGTACTTTGATCTTTGCTTGTGGATTTTCTGCCAGACAAATAGTTTCTTCTTAACCTTATTTTTGAACAGGTGTGCAGTTTTATTGATGCTTTATTAACTCGGATTAAGTACTGATACTTTATTAACTCTGGTTCTTTTTTTTTCAGGCTTGCTGTAAGCCTTGTGATATTGTATATGTATTTATGTAGAAGTGTGCAGTTGTATTGATGCTTTATTAACTCGGATTAAGTACTGATACTTTATTAACTCTGCTTCTTTTTTTTTCAGGCTTGCTGTAAGCCTTGTGATATTGTATATGTATTTATGTAGAAGTGTGCAGTTGTATTGATGCTTTATTAACTCGGCTTAAGTACTGATACTTTATTAACTCTGGTTCTTTTTTTTCAGGCTTGCTGTAAGCCTTGTGATATTGTATATGTATTTATGTAGAAGTGTGCAGTTGTACTGATGCTTTATTAACTCGAATTAAGTACTGATACTTTATTAACTCTGGTTCTTTTTTTTTCAGGCTTGCTGTAAGCCTTGTGATATTGTATATGTATTTATGTAGAAGTGTGCAGTTGTATTGATGCTTTATTAACTCAAATTAAGTACTGATACTTTATTAACTCTGGTTCTTTTTTTTCAGGCTTGCTGTAAGCCTTGTGATATTGTATATGTATTTATGTAGAAGTGTGCAGTTGTATTGATGCTTTATTAACTCGAATTAAGTACCGATACTTTATTAACTCTGGTTCTTTTTTTTTCAGGCTTGCTGTAAGCCTTGTGATATTGTATATGTATTTATGTAGAAGTGTGCAGTTGTATTGATGCTTTATTAACTCGGCTTAAGTACTGATACTTTATTAACTCTGGTTCTTTTTTTTTCAGGCTTGCTGTAAGCCTTGTGATATTGTATATGTATTTATGTAGAAGTGTGCAGTTGTACTGATGCTTTATTAACTCGAATTAAGTACTGATACTTTATTAACTCTGGTCCTTTTTATTCAGGCTGGCTGTAAGCCATGTGATATTGGCATTATTGCTCCTTATAGACAGCAGCTGAGGACCATTTCTGCCCTGCTGACCACTTCATCTTTCTTCCATGCAGTGGAAGTGAACACAGTTGATAAATATCAAGGAAGAGACAAAAGTGTGATCATTGTATCTTTCGTCAGAAGTAACGACGACGGTAATGTAAGTTGTGTTTTTATTCCTGTGTGTGTGTGTGTGTGTGTGTGTGTGTGTGTGTGTGTGTGTGTGTGTGTGTGTGAGAGAGAGAGAGATGCAGCAGGGAAGGTGAACATTTAGCTGTAATTTGTGCTTATAACATTGTCAGGAGTACTGTTACTGTATGGCTAGAAAGTAAATGGAATAATTGCTCCCTTATGGTCATCTAGAATAGAGACATTTAAACAGAGTATTTTGTAGTCGGGCTGTCATAATGTTGCATCTTGTATACTGGAAGATTTATGTTAACCAGCAATAGGTATAGCATGTCTTAACATAGTTAATACTGAAGTTTTGAAATGAGTAGAGTGAGAAACTGAGGAATGGCCGCAGCAGCTGCAGAGGGGCTTGCATCCAGAGTGAAAACTTCTGAGGTCTATGGATACGTGCATCATTCTGCTCAATAGTTCACATGGCCTTCATTCAGAACAAAAATACTTAGGAATAGACAAACAACCCCACCTTCAGCTTAACTGTTAGCCAAATCTGTGATTACTTTGCTGAACAGCTCAATACCGTAATGTGAAGAAGCAGTTGCAATCACCCCACAGCACTTTAAACAGATCGTTTAATAGTAAACCTTCCTAGTGTGCAAGAAATTTAGCTACCCACTGATAGTTTATAAGTATTTTGGGGCTGCCTTCTGACCTAGTAACACCATCCGCATCAAGATTTTGTCTAAAATAATTTCTAGCGAAAATTTACACACCAGCACTGTATCTGTCTCTTCATTGTAGGGTCACCACATTCTTGATACTTAAGTCTAACTCCAACTAAAACTGTTTTCTTGACCCTCCCTTTTTCCCCTCTTACATACTTAGAACAACAACAAACCCTTCAATGTGTTTATGCAATCAGAGAGAAAAAATAAAATTTTATACCTTTAAAATTAATATTAGTTGTGCTGTTTTTGGAGCAGCTGACAAAACTAATCAGTGCTAAGAATGCCACACCAGACCCCCATCACCCCCCCCCCTCCCGTTGCATCTCTGGTGCAGTGGACCACTGTGAAGCACTGAGGAGGGGAAGCATCAATAGTGCTTCTTCTAGTTGTACCCAACTCATGGTAGCGCACGGAAGCATGCTGTGCCACAGTCATTCGGGTCATATGTCCATCTGCATTGTAGTAAGTGAATTCATACACCTCACTGTTGAACTAATTCAAAAATGGTACGGCCTCAGGAGTCATTTAAAAATTAAAGAAATACTTAAGAAGGTCACCTGGAAGCTTGTATTCCCAACCAGGTTTTTGATTATACTAGATCTGAAAGGCCACGCACTACTTTGCATGTAAAGGCTGTTGGAGTCTACTTATCCCTTAGAAATTAGTTTACTTATTTTATTTATATACTTTTCGTTGACCAAGCCAGTCTCACTAGAATATGATTTAGTTTCAGTGAAAGCCCAAAATGTTACCTATATTAATGTTGGGACAGCAGGGAAGTCCGTCTTGTATAAAAGATTAATGTTCATTCATGTGTAGAGATATGTGGTTCTGAGATGTAGAGATATGTGGTTCTGAGATGTAGAGATATGTAGTTCTGAGATGTAGAGCTATGTGGTTCTGAGATGTAGAGATATGTGGTTCTGAGATGTAGAGATATGTGGTTCTGAGATGTAGAGATATGTGGTTCTGAGATGTAGAGATATGTGGTTCTGAGATGTAGAGGTATGTGGTTCTGAGATGTAGAGATATGTGGTTCTGAGATGTAGGGATATGTGGTTCTGAGATGTAGGGATATGTGGTTCTGAGATGTAGGGATATGTGGTTCTGAGATGTAGAGGTATGTGGTTCTGAGATGTAGAGATATGTGGTTCTGAGATGTAGAGATATGTGGTTCTGAGATGTAGAGATATGTGGTTCTGAGATGTAGAGGTATGTGGTTCTGAGATGTAAAGGCGTGCAAAGCACAAGATTATCACGAAATGGAAGTTAAGCAGTGGCCACTGTAGCTTATTCCAAGCACATTTATGTAACAGAGTATTTTTCAAGTGTTAATTCATGTAAGGTTTTTGGCGTCCGGTAACTCATTACCTGCAACAGAAAATGATACTTGGTAACTTGTGCCTCTGTTACATTTTAACTATGGTTGATTGCAAGTTCACCCAATGTTACAGTAGGGGAACAGGTGAGGGAGGCTACACGTGGTAGGACACGTTATGCATTGTTTAAATGTACTCTGCAAAGTTTAACAGCTGTTTTAACGTTTACTGGTATTGATAAAAATGTGTCCATTTGGTCCCTCGGAATTAGGGTGACCACTAGTTTCGAGAACAAAAAAAGATAGGCCAAACAAAGCCTCTAAGAAATAATCGAAGACTGAATTACTACTAATGAAGTGCATTGGGTTATCTGTTATTTTAAACAGAAAGGATTTCCTATGTTATTTTCTATGTGATATATAAAATAGCTGGGAAATGCACTAGGTGTTGCTGTTGTCCTGTTTAAGAGCTACTTGTCTTTTTGATGTTTGGAACTGAATATATGTGTATGCAATTCTGTTTAATTTTTTTCTTATACAGGAAGTTTTTTTTAACTGTAAATTGAATTAGTGAAACTTTTTTTTACATTTTTTCTACTTTTAGTAATGATTTTTGTACTTAAAATTTATTTAAAATTGTCATTTGAAGAGGGAACTTATTTAAGGTCCAGTTATGTCCCAGTTAGTATTGAGCTGTGTGTGAGTTTCAGCAGAATGGAATCTGCTCTTTGTGGCTTTTTGTAATTGAACAGTAACATGTTTTCTTAATGTATTGTCGTTGCTGAAGTCTTTTGCGTTAGTGGCTGTTTTGAATGCTCAGTGCCCTAACTATGGTGTTTTGATCGCAGAGGTGTATGTGGATTTTTCTACAAACTCACTACAGCTACATTACCCATATCCTTTGCTATGTCTTTGGTGTCCACATGCATCACAGCATGTCCACGCCTCCCTTTGGATGACCTTTGTCGACTCCTCCATTGCATTACTGAGTCTGGGCATTAACACCACTTTCACTGTAATCTAATCTCCAATTTCCTTTGCAAAGACTATTAATCCCCTTGAAGACGGAGTCACCAAACTCTTGTTTCACCACACTGGTTTCCCCTCCTTCAGTTTTTGATACAATTCATGCACTTCCTTTCTGCAGTGTTTCCCCTACCTTTCTTAGCTCTGTTAGCTGTCACTGTTGGTTGCCTCACTCCCTATGATGAATCAGATCCTTTACCTATCCATTCTATTCTACGCTTCTACTGCAAGCCCCTTCCACTGTTCTGCTCCTTTCACCCTCTGGCCCTTCCCATCTGGCTAAGTGCCCTTCTCTGCCTACCTTTCTTCTGCTGTGCTTGTTATATTGGCTCCTACATGTTCTGCTCTGGCTTTGTCTCCCTTTCATCATTTGATAGTGCTGTCTCTACCTATCCCTCATTTTCATCTTTCATGAGGGCATCTACAACTTTCTTCCTTCAAATGTCTTGTAGCCGCACCACTTGCCTGCTCTGTCCTTACAATCTGTCAGCAGCCTTTTGTTCTGTACATATCTCTGTAATGATGTCCTTCAAGAATGCAACTGCAGTCATAACATGTGGGTTGTCCTGCCTCAGGCAGCCCTCGGTCGGCCGAATTCCAAAGTCTGGGTCCGGTGTCGGCTGGTGTCGCCTCCTCTCCGACGTCACAACGGCTGGAGTATAAAGGCATCGGCCGACGCCATCTTCTTCAGTCTTTCTTGCCGCGCGGTGCTCGAAGCAGAAGCAGTTCGCAAGTGCCGGTCGGTCAGCTCCTGTATTCTTCGATACCGAAGTCATCATAAAAGCTAAGTACCCCGTTGGGGACCTTTTCTTGCCTCAGCCGATGTCAGAAATTACTGAAAAAGTTAACAATTGTCTTTCTTGTGGTAAACAAATACCTCATAAGGATTTCCACTCTTATTGTCTTCCTTGCCTTGGCCCAGACCACGACGTCTCGGCCTGTGTAGCCTGTGCTCGCTTCAACAAGCGCGCTCTCAGGCGCCGGGCGGAGTTCGCTGAAGATTTTTTCGGCGATAAATTTGCTTACACCATGCCGTCGGAGCTTCCGACATCGCAAACTCCCAAGAAGCGAAAAGACCGGGACCGACATCCTCGGCCCGCGTCTACCACCGACTCCATGCCAAAATCTAGCGCGAGTGCTCCGGTTTCCTCTGAGACTGTCTCTCCACCGCTCCGAACCGAAGACACTGTATTACCAACGACTCCGATTCCGGACATCACTCCGACGCCAGTTATCGATTTTCCTCCGGATACCGAAACCGAGGAAATGCCCAAGACCATTGCTGTAGACAAGGTCACTCCTGCACGTGGAGCTGCCAGGCCTCCTATGGCCATGTCTGTTAAGGCCTACACTAGGGCTAAGGCAGCCAGCAAAACTAAGCATCTTACTACTAAATCCTTACCTCAGCCTTCTCCAGAGACACAAATTACGTCCATGGCTGCTGATTTAATTTCTATGATTAGAGGTTCACAGGCCCATCCTGAGAGAGGATCCCAGCCTCCTTCTGATAAAAGGCCCCGGGTTGAACCCTATGACCCTATTCCTTCAGATGAAGATTCTGAGGGCTCTGTCCACTCTGATAGCCAGGAAGAGCTCTTCCAGACCTATGAGGACTCGGATGCAGAAGATTCCATCCCTTCGGCCTCCCCTCCTGAGGGTATTTCTTTTGGGGAAGTTCTGCATACCATGAGGGAACATTTCAAGTGGCAAGGACAGGAATATTCTGATTCCAGAAAACGCCTTAGGACCTTCCTTAAGAAGCCACAGCACAGGCCCTTAGCTATTCTTCCTGTACTTGATGTTCTGGATGATTTATATTCTGACTGTAGTGCTACCCCTGATTCTCTTCCTCCTGCTCCAGCCAAGCCAGACAGGTATTACAGGGTTCCAGAAACTCATTCCCATTTATTCAGGGCCCATACTGCTGATTTGGAAACTATTTCACAGGGGCCTAAAGGAGTTTCAGCTTCCACCTCTAAAAATCCATTGCCCTCCAACAGGGAAGCTAGGTCATTAGAGAGATGGGGCAAAAAGGTTTACACATCCACTACCTTATCTATGAGAGCTTTGAATTGCCTTTTTCATATGTTACAATATCAGGATTTCCTGTTAGAAGATTTACAGAAAACATTAGCCACTCCTGATCCTTTAGACAGGAAGGCTTTGCAGGAAGCTGTACATAACACTCAGCAAGTAAGCAACCACTTCCTGCAGTGTGGATATGATGCACTGGAAGCTTCATGTAGGGCAGCTATGACAGGGGCAGTCATTCGTAGGCATGAGTGGTTAAAAGATCAACCTCTACCAGATCATGTAAAGGCAAAACTTCTGGATGCACCTTTGGAAAAGAACAAGCTTTTTGGTGCTAATGCTAAGGATGTGTTAAAGACCATCGAAGAAAAAGCAAAATCAGTTCAGACGGTGAAAGATTTCCTCCAGGTTCAACCACCCAGATTCAGTAGGAATTGGCCTTCAAAAAACTGGTCCTTTCCTAATCCAGAAAAGTTTCAAAGGGGTAAAAACAGACGTGGCCGAGGAAGAGGCCAATACAGAGGCCCTTACAGGGGACGACAATGGCAGCCAGGAAACCAAAGAAGTGATGCAGGGGTTTCACCTGCCCCACAGCCACAATCTCAATGACTTTCCTCTACTTCCGCCTACCAGGGAACAAATAGAAGCTCCCTTGGGTGGGAAATTATCTCTGTTTGCAGAAAATTGGCACAGACTGACAAAGGACAAATGGATTTTGGACATTATAGACCGAGGGTACAGGTTCCATTTTCATACCTTGCCAAGAAAACAAGGCATGCCAAACCTACCACAAATCCAGAGGGCAGAGGCCATCAAGCAAATCACTCTGCTGACTCGGATGAAAGCAATAGAAAGAGTTCCACAACAAGAACAAGGCCAGGGGTTTTACTCAAGACTGTTCCTTGTTCCAAGAAAAGAATCTCAATGGAGACCAATACTGGACTTGTCCGCATTAAACACCTTTCTCATAGTACCAAAGTTCAAAATGCTGACTCTACAGCAGCTCCTTCCCATGCTGGGCAAGGGGTCTTGGCTGATTTCTCTGGACCTCAAGGAGGCATACCTGCATGTCCCTATCAGACACTGCTGCAGAAGATACCTCAGATTTCTTGCAGGGCCAGAGCATTATCAATTGTCAGCATTGCCATTTGGCTTATCTACTGCGCCCAGAGTATTCACAAAATGCCTGGCTTCAGTAATTGCTCATTGCAGGCTCCAGGGGATACAAATTTACCCGTACCTGGACGACTGCCTCATACAAGCGGACGACAAACTGATGTTGACAAAAAACTTGGACTATGTCATACGATTACTTCAAGCTCTGGGATACACAGTCAACTTCCAAAAGTCAAGACTGCAGCCTTCCCAGCAAATAATCTTCTTAAGAGCCAAACTAGACACAGCCTCTCAAATGGCTTACCTGACAGAAGACAAGCAAGAGAAGTTAACTCATTACTTCAAAGGTTTAGCAAAACTTACCCAGATGACTGCAAGGGGATTCCTACAGGCCCTGGGTTACATGGCATCCTGCATTCTCCTGGTTCCATTAGCAAGACTACACATGAGAAAGCTTCAATGGTACCTAAAAAGCATTTGGTCTCAGCACAGCAACAACTTGGAGACCATCATACCACTCATTCCATACCTACAAAAGGAATTCCTATGGTGGGCCTCGGTGAGCCAGGCAAACACAGTTATGTCATTCAAAAAACCACAGATAACACAGACCATGACTACAGACGCCTCAGACCTTGGATGGGGGGCGCACATGGAATGCAGGTGTATACAAGGACAATGGTCTCCAAAGGAAACACATCTGCATATAAACCAAAAGGAAATGCTGGCAGTAATGCATGCCATCGAGGCCTTTCAACACCAACTCCAGCAAGGCCATTTACTGATACGGACAGACAACACCACTGTGATGTGGTACATAAACAAGCAAGGGGGTACCCACTCTTACCCCCTTTGCAGACTGACAATGCATCTTTGGGAAAAATCACTGAGCCTAAACATCCAGTTACAATCCCAGTTTGTTCCAGGCAAAGACAATGTGTTGGCGGACAGCCTAAGCAGGAATTTCACAGATCCACACGAGAGGAGGTTGCATCCGAAGGTCTTCACACAACTCACTTCGAAATGGGGCAGGCCAGAAGTGAACCTATTTGCCTCTCACCTCAACCATCTTCTACAAAAATTCTGCACAAGGACATACCATCCAAAAGCTTGGAAAATAGATGCTCTCTCATTCAACTGGAACTTCCTAACAATCTATGCATTCCCGCCTCTGCCACTGATGACGTCAGTATTACTAAAGATCAAAGCAGGGAGACCCAAGGGAATCATAATAGCTCCGGACTGGCCAAGACAACACTGGTACCCACTACTACGGAGCATATGTCACACCAGGAGGTGGACCCTTACCCAGTGGCCTCTACTTTTGACTCAACACAATTTCGAAACAGTGCATCCAAACCTTCAGACACTGCAGCTAACAGCCTGGGAGATCCCATAAACCTCAACCTATCTCTCTCCAAGGAAGTTCAGCGGATACTAACAGAGGCTCGAAGACCATCCACCAGAAAGGTTTACTTAGCAAAGTGGAAAAGATTCAGCAATTGGAATACCAGCAAGGGACATGATGCATCATTGTTGAACATCCCACTCATCTTGGAATATTTGGCAGATATGTTTAAGAACGGCCTTTCATATTCTTCCATAAAGATACATGCATCAGCTATTTCAGCTAGATACAACATTGATCCTCCTGTTTTTTCACACCCTTTGCTAAGGCAATTCCTCAGGGGAATTAAGAACATTAAGCCACCAAGAAAGGCCCCAGTGCCAGCCTGGGACCTCAATTTTGTCCTAGAAAAACTGACTCTACCTCCATTTGAGCCAGCAGCTTCAGTTGACTTGCAATTTCTCTCATGGAAGACAGCTTTCCTGTTGGCAATTACCTCAGCAAGAAGGGTCTCGGAACTACAGGCCCTAATGGCAATACCACCGTTCATAATTTTTCACAGAGACAGGGTTTCCTTAAGAACCAACCCTACTTTTATGCCAAAGGTGGTATCTAGGGTTTCTTTAAATCAAGCCATTCATCTGCCTGCTTTCTTCCCCAATCCTGAGAATAAGGGGGAAAGACTGTTGCATACCTTGGACATTCACAGGCAACTTCGATACTACCTGGACAGAACCAAAGCCAGTAGGAAGTCTGATCAACTTTTTGTAGCTTACGCCCCTGCAGTCCAAGGAAAAGCAATTTCAAAACAGACCATTTCAAAATGGATTGGACATTGCATCAGATTCTGTTATTCTTTTCATGGAAAGACTGTTCCAGCCAATGTCAGACCACATTCCACCAGAGCTACAGCCACCTCTACAGCATTCTTAAGAGGGGTGCCTACTAAGGACATTCTAGAAGCTGCTACATGGAGCTCCGTGCATACATTCTCCAAACACTACAATCTCCCTCTATACTCCAGATCCAGAGCAGGCTTTGCTTTGGCAGTCCTGCAGGGTTTGATTGCCACACCATCTTTTTCCTAGAGCATTCCTCCTCCCCCAGCTAAGCTATGGTATTCTACCCACATGTTATGACTGCAGTTGCATTCTTGAAGGACATAGTACAGTTTTGTACCTACCATAAATGTAGATGTCCGATAGATATGCAACTGCAGTCGGGTTTTCCCACACTCCTTCCCCTCTGCAACTTTCTTTATGGGTCCCTACCCCTATCCCTTTTAGCTGGGGGTATCTCCTATGGTGTATCTGTTTATTACTGTTGTGCATTTCTGGAATTGTTTATCCATTCACCAAATTTAGCCTTCCTAGGAGGGCACCTGGCATCTGGGGCAAGAAACACTGAAGAAGATGGCGTCGGCCGATGCCTTTATACTCCAGCCATTGTGACGTCGGAGAGGAGGCGACACCAGCCGACGCCGGACCCAGACTTTGGAATTCGGCCGACCGAGGGCTGCCTGAGGCAGGACAACCCACATGTTATGACTGCAGTTGCATATCTATCGGACATCTACATTTATGGTAGATACAAAACTGTACTTTTCCTGCAGTGTCCTGTCTGCTGGCTTCCTCTCTTACCTCCAGCCCCACATTGTGCTTTCGTGTCATACTTACCAGATGACTTATTATCTCTATTCTCCTGAAACTCCCCTCCTGCAGATCTCACATTGTGAGCTACTCCATACCTTCGTGCTACCCTACATGTTGAGCATGACAGCCATGTCTCTTCCACTCTTATTACCTGTCTTACCCTGCTACTTTCATGATGTCTGCCTATCGGATCCCTCACATTTTCTTTTTTATTGTATTTTAATTGTATAGATGTATTTTTTAAGCAACTAGTTTCAGGTTTGTACCATATCATCTGTTTCATGAGTAAAATCCTTGAGTCTCTGTGTGAACTTCATTACTTTGAGTTCAAACAGTATATGGTAATGTTGCATGTAAAAATCATGCATGCCTTCTTGTATTTCTCAAATATCCAGCTATCCTGTTGTTGCTGCATCCTTAATACGGCCAGCAGTATATTTTATTTATTTAATTATAACTTTACAGCTTTTGTCCCTACATTTTTGTGGACAGATACTAGTCGGCCAATCCCTCTGGTATGCATTCAGGAATAATCTCTTGGAGTGGAACTGTAATTGTTATATCAGTTTGCCAGCTGATTTGGAGCTTTTTTCCTAGGCCTCTACTGAAAGTGGGTATTACCCAGTTGAACATTCCTGGTAAACAAAGACAAATAAATATAGTACCTCCAGTCCCGTTACTCCAAAACTGATTTCATCTTTCTGAAGTGAATGTCTTTACCCATTGCATACCATTTAAAGTTATCTGTTTGCCTTTTGTTCCATTGTTGCTTCCATACATTTGTCCCAAAACTGCCTTTTTTGATTGCCATTTTGAGGAACACATACTAGTCTAAATATTAAACTCATAGCATCCATTTATTAATTCTTGGTGCCAATTTATTTCATTATTACATTATGACAGTCGGCTGTAACATCTAGGATCCTCACCTGGATAGTTACTCTCCAGCTGTCAAAAGTCGGCATTTTTTCTGTAAAATCTCCTGTTTTGAGATGTCCGTTTAGCCATACTGATAGCATGTTGTGATGTAATGCACCAGCAATATGAGAGACTGTAGCTATATGGGGTTGGGGGGTCAGCATAATAGCTGAGATGTCTACCTTGCAGACACAAGGTACAGGGTTTGATTCTCATGTTTTGGAAGCAGCTAGGCTTAAAAAGGCCCCCTGGGGTCATTAGCCTAGTAATCACCTATGGTCCTATTTTCAGATGCTCAGTGCAGATATTGGATTATTTCCGTCATCAGTAAAGTCCTTTTTCACATGCCTAAATGGCTTGGTATATGTATATGGCGCTGTCCAGTAACAATGATGCATACTTGTATTGCCTGTATAGTCTTGAAGATCATACCGGTGACATCTACCACAGGTGCCAAAGGTTCAAACCAGCCATTCACTGCTAAAGAGAGAGAGACATTTTGGCCTAATTGACCACCATGAAGTTAGTTGTAGTTAAAATGTCTCCTCTTGGAGATCAGCAGCCCAAGGTGTAAGTGGAATTGTTGCTGTTAGGAGACACCAACTGTGTTGGTTTAGAGGGGCAAAGCCCTGACTACAGAGCAGGTGACCTAAATTTGAATAGTGGTTCTGGTGCTTGATGGAACTGGCAGGGGAAGATGGGTGTGCCCATCCGGTCTATATTACCATATCGAATGGTAAAAATGAACGCTCATATGAGCGAAAAGGTAAGAAAACAAACTTGCTATTGTGGGGGGCTGTGCCTCCCACACCCCCTGCTAAATGTATATTTCAAGGTCCGAGGTCACACTACAGTGAGGAAAGGGCAAATATTCCAATCCTCACTGTACCGCGACCCCAAAAAAACAAATTTGTTTTCTTACCTTTTCGCTCATGTGAGCGTTCAACATTTTTACCATTCAATATGGTAATACAGATCCATGCCCATCCTGGGGAAAGTAGGTGGCCCTAGCCTCTGGATTTACTCTGCATCCCTCGTGCATACCAGTGACTCAGACACATGGAAGGAGCCCTAAAGCTTTGGAACCTGGTCTGATCCTTGGCTGGACAACACCATATTGCTTAAGGCTACTTTAGCAGAGATCAAGTTAAGCATCTACTGTTATGGCAAGTTTACTTATACAACTATATTTTCACCATGACTATCAGCACCCTCATAAATTCCCAATGAGTCTTCAGATATGGACACTGTTGGTCACGTTCTTGACCTCACTTATCCAATCCCCCTCCAAAAAAAAAAAACGCTCACTGGACAAAGCAGTCCATCTTAGAGGAGCTCTCAGGACAGGGCCAAACTGAATTGCATTGACGGGATGTTAGAGGAAGGGGTGGAGCATTTACTTCTCTCGCTCATTGTTTGTGAAGGCTTAACTTGTGTCCAGTGCTGGATCTCTGTGGCATTAATCAGCAGTTTAATTTGGTTTCAGACTGTTATCCTGTAGAGGTTGTGTCATTGATATTGCAGGTTGTCTGGATGATGTCTTTGTACAAGAAACATCTTTTGGCATGTCATCTTCTTGGATATATGCGCAGAACGCTTTTCTTGCTCTGCTTGGATATATGCGCAGAACGCTTTTAGCTTGCTCTGGATGGTGATCATTTCCAGTACAAAATGTTGCCATGTGTAATCTCACTACCCAGAGACGTCACCCAACTTGCTTATTATTATGGCCAAAGTCTAGCAGGAGAAAAGTCTCCTCCTGTTCCCTTACCTAGATGACAGGCTCCTGGAAAGCAGACTGCCCTCTTTTGGGTGTGTTGGTGTTAACAGTAATTTGAAAAAGTCCTGTCTAATCATAGCCTTGGTGTCTTGGGTGAGGGTGCAGCACAAGTCCAAACCTGTGCTGTCTTTTTTTTTTTTTAAACACCTTTATTGAATTATCACTTGTGACATAGGCAAATTTACATTTATACAAAAGTAATCAAACTGTACTCACAAATTAACATCAACAAACATTATACTTCACATATATTGATATATCATTATTCAATTCTGGATTCTGGTTCCTTTTTTTTTTTTTTTTTTTTTTTTTTTTTTTTTTTAACAAAAAAAAAATATCTTTATTAAACCATCACTTAGGACATAAGCCACACCTACACAATCCTAGTTGCAAGCATTTTACATCACAAACCATACTGGTGTACTCCCAATTGCAAGCATTATACATCATTTATAATCTAAACAGTTATTTTCAGTCACACATTACATAGCTCATTTAAGTCCTACCTTCTTTTAAACCTCATTCCTCCTCTGTATGTGTTGTTCCCAGAATTCCAATATTTTCCTATGTAGTTTGTTCCTATCCTTTTCTAAAGATCTCAATTCCGGTTGTTTTATCTCTGTTACTATATTCACTACTTCTGATATAGTTGGTTTAGATTTTAATTTCCATTTTGTAATAATTGCTTTTTTGGCAGCCACCATAATTAGAGACAGCACGGCCTTACCATGTCTAGGCAATTCCGATTCTGCATCGTAGCTCAGAAGAATCATCTCCCTCGTCACACCAATCCACCCACCCAGCATCTCCAACGGTGCATCCCGCAGGGAATCCTTAAAGTCTACCATCCCACTGTGCTCCCAGAGAAGTACCGCTTTCTTCCCTGTTACACCTCCGACATTCGCTGTCTACCCGAGGAAAAATTCTCTGGAGTCTACCTGGGGTATAAAAGTATCTATGTAAACATTTCCAAGCAAAAATCCTAAATCTTCTACATTTTGTTGCATATTTGGGAGACATACATATATCCTCCCATTGTTTCTTTGTGAATTGCTTATCCAGTCTCTCTTCCCAGTCCTTTCTAACCTCCACTGATTGATTCTTATAGTTATCCTGCAATGTTTTATATGCTCTACTAATTATTCCTCTATTAATGCTGTGCCGTGTCTTCTGAGTGATCTGGCAGCATAATTTTCATGGAGCCACTTGCATCTCATGTGCCTTCAGTTTTGTATTCAGTTTGCCTGTCCTTTGATGAAGTTCTTGCTGTAAGCCTGCATGTAATGCCACATTGTCTGCATACAGCAACTTTGACACTAAATCTAGTTTCTAAACGCAGGGGAGGTATGAAGTTACATTTAGAAGTGCTCTCCAGAGAGACTGACCTGTCAGATTGGTGAGAGAATGCAGTCCTCCCCCTTTTTTGCTTAGTTCAGTAAGGAAAAGGGGAGATGGTGGTGAATGTTTCCTTTCAGACAGAGGAGGTATTCTGTCTCCTACTACACTGGAGGTTCCTGTAGTCATTTCTACTGATTCTTTGTAAGATTGCAATGTTCAGAGAAGAATAAAACAAAACTTATTGCCCTCTGATGGCCCAAAAATGCAGTGGCTTCAGTCCTGGCTCCTTGGCATAGAGATATGAAGTCTTGACTAAGACTAGAGATAGATTAGTGGCTCAGTTGCTGAAAAACCCAAGTTAGGAGAACAGCAGTGAGTGACTTATGCCAACTTACCCATTTCAAGGGAGAGGGAAGTAGTAGTCTCAGTCAGCTAAAATTGCCCCAGTGCATGAGAAAGGTTGCACATCAGTAATGGCTGTATGATTGTGGGACATGGGCTTAGTGTTACGAGACAGTGAGGGTAGCTCTCGAAGGTGTATATACGTGTTTGATAGCATGTGCGCGCACACACACACACACACACACACACACACACACACACACCAGTGGAGGGCGTAGAATACTGCTATGTCACTGCATGTGTTTACAACAGCCACTAAGGGACAGGACTAGTGACTTAACTACAAAACTCCTAATGGCCTGTATGTTGGCAACCAAGTAAGGGATGCCTGGTGATCACCAGGCAAGGAGGGAAAAATAAAATATGGCTTTGAGCTCTGAGACTTCTTGCGATACAGAGTAAGGATGGCATGTGCCCTATATTTTGAGATCACTGACTTCATCTCACAGTTTGTCTCATGATATAGTATCCCTTATTTCACAGGTTTTGCTGGGGGTGTCTGAGGTTGATATGTATGACCCTAGGTCTTCAGCTTGCAGGTAGTTTTGACACCTCTCGAACATGTGTAAAGCTTGAGTCTCTGCTGTTCTATGGTCATGCTGCATATGTCAGTGACTTCTGCAAATCATGACCTTGTGGAGGGCAGTACTGTAACCAGCACCAGTTGATGTAAGCAGTTTCTTAAAGGAGTGTGCTATGTCTCCATCCTTCTTTGAAGAAATTATCTTCTACTTTGGGGCAGAACTTCATAGCTGATGGGTTTGGCTATCCACAGTCAGCATCTTAGATCACATCTTAATCATCTAAGAGTAAATTAAGACAGTAGTGAACCAGCTGTCTAGTAACCAGAGGTCACTCTGCAGACACACATGCAGTTCAGTAGGTTAAATGCTTCAAAAGAACAGGCATGCTTTAAAATGTAGCAAGAATTTTATTCTTTACCTTCTAAAGCATTGTTGCTCAGCTCTAGAAAGTAGATGTCTTACCAAAAAACTTGCTCAGGTCTAGAAAGTAGATATCCTACCAAAAAACTTTAAAAAGAAAAAAGTGGAACTCCAGTTTTGTTCAAGATTTCATCAGCTACATGTGCTACATTTCATTACATCCTGATGACTATAGGCATCACCTATAGTCTCTGCTGCTGCCAACGACTTGGTTCATTTTTGGAAGCATTCTGGTGACAGACCTCTTAAGTTCAACTGGGAGGGCTGGGTTTGAACCTGGTACCTTTCTTCCTTGAGGCAAAAACATGCAACACGAAGTGTCATGTAGTGTGGGACAGGAGAATGTGAAAAGAAGCTGAAAAGCATGGTGAACAAAACTGTGTTACCAATGCTTTTAAAACTGTGTTACCAATGCTTTATATTCCAGAGAAACATCGTAATGAAGGCAGAGTAACTAACGAAGCCTGAAATGATGGAGATCGTGTTAGAGATGGGGGTCATAGGATGACCACTGTTGGACAGACAAAATGAGGGCATCAGAATGGAAGCCAGACTAACGTCAGTTGCAGAAAAGGTTGTGGAGAATCGATTATGGTGGTTCAGTCATATGTGCAAGAAAGCAGAAGAGAATTTGGTAAAAGCAAATTTGAGAGAGATGGAAAGAAGGTGAGCGGAGATGAGGAAGTCCTCCCAAGAGATGGAGCAATTGTGTGAAGGAGACCTATGATAGTCGAACATGACTGTCGAAGAAGGTAGGGAGTAGCTCTAAACTGAGACGTGACAACAGCTGATGAGACACCTTGACTTGGAGTAAAAATGGGCAAAGGGAGGTCAAGGTTGATGATGATGAAGATAGGGTGGTTATCTAAAAGGTGTGCATGGGTGGCAAAAAAGTCACAGCAGGAAACCCACCTGTAAATATTATTTTCTTCCTGACATCGGTTAATATCCTTGACGTACTCTCTCCACTCCCCTTTGTGTCTTGATGTGGAATCATTATACATATCTATAGTGCATCACTGTGGCATTCATGCTTGTTAACTTTATTTGGAAGTTACAAAGGAGAGCAATATTGATGTTAATTATTTTGTTGAAATGTTTAAAGTTTGTTCTTAGTAGGAATTTAAATATGTTGATTGTTGGATGCGGTTGTGTGACACAGATGTGGAGGTTAGTTTGTTCCCCAGCTATGCTAGCTTGAGCATAGCCTAGTTTGAAGAAAATTTCATTTTGCAAGAGGGTGGTAACCCATTTTAAAGTAATATTGTGATGTGGTGATTTTTAATTGTTAACTGCTTCTGCATTTGATTGTGTGATGAATCTTCGATAACTTTGTAGGGTAGTTAAACTATAGCAGCTTTGGATTTAGATTTGTCTACTGTTTGTGGAAGAGAACTTCATGTTTTGGATTTAATATTGCAGACTGAAGCATGTGGCGATAGCAGTTTCCTCTAGCTAGTAGTAGTTGCATTTTTATAGTGCTCATCCTTCTAAAATTGTGAAGTCTGATGTTCTTCATGTTTCACTGTTGCAGTAATCACATTTGGGTTATCTGCCTGCAGGTAGCCCTCAGCCGGCCTGAATACCAGAGTCATGGGATTTCTGTGTCAGATGCTGTCTCTTCTTCCATGACGTCAGGTCATCAGGGATATAAAACATATTACGTCAGTCTGTCTTGCCGTGCGGTGCCCGAAGCAGAAGCGGTTCGCAAGTGCCGGTCATCCGACTCCTAATATTTTCGTTTCAAGTTTGAGACCTGAAGTCTTCTAAAAGATAAGTACCCCGTTGGGGCTCCTTTTTTCTTGTTCTAACCGATGTCAGAAAAAATTAATAATTGTCTTGCCTTTGGAAAGCAAATACCTCATAGAGATTTCCATTCTTAATGTGTCACCTGTTTAGGCCCAGACCACGACGTCCCTCGCTGTCGGTTTTGTGCCTTGTTCAACGCCCGAACTATCCGTCAGGCAATTTTTGTAGCTAAATACTTTCGCTCTCGATCTCCGTACTCCGAAATGATGTCGGTAAGCCATCCGACTACCGATCTTCCAAAAAAACTTAAGCATAAAGACTGAGACAGACCGCATAGGTTCAAGTCTGCCGACGCTACCATTAAGCTAGTCACCAGTCCGCCGGTACTCAGTGAGGCGCTTTCGCAGCCCCTCATACCAGCTTCTACAGATTCGAAGGCCTCTACTAAGATCCATTCGGACTCCGGTATGCCGCGAGATGCTTCTTCAACTATGGAACCTGCAGATGTCTCTACCTTGGATGGGTCTGGAGCTGCTGTGCAGGCACCGGCTTCTGAAGGTGTCAGGCCTACTGATTTTCATATTAAAACGACAACTTCATTTCAAGCCAAAAATACTGAATTTCTCAGGCCTAAAGTTCGCACTCCGCATAGGAAACCTACGACCAAATTGCATTCTCAGGCCTCAAAAACAAATGATTAGAATGGCTGAAGACCTCTTTACCTTAATTAGGGGAAGCCAGCCTTCCCTCTCAAAGAGACCTAGAACTGATTTTCCTTCTGCTTCTTCTGATCAGGAATCTGATATCTCTGTTCCTTCTGACTACCAGGACATACCCTTATCTACCTATGAGGATTCTGATGCAGAGGATTCCCTTCCCTTTGCTTCCCCTCCAGAAGATTTTTCTTTTGGTGAAACCCTGCATACTCTTAGGGAGCATTTCCGCTGGGAAAGCCAGGACTACTCTCAGTCCAGAAAATGACTCAGGGAATTTTTAAAACTGCCTCAGCACAGGCCTCTAGCTATCCCTCCCGTTCTGGAGATTGTAGATTGTTTTCTTGGAATCCAGCCTTACCCCCGGATACTTTGCCTCCAGCTCCCAGGAAACCTGACAGGTACTATAGAGTACCTAACACTCTCAAATTCCTTTTCAAGAATCCTACTGCGGATCCAGAGACCATTTCCCAAGGACCAAAAGGCATTAAGGCTACTACTGCCAAGAAGCCTACCCCTTCTGACAGGAAATCTAGGGCTTTAGACAAATGGGGTAAGAAGGTATACACCTCTGCTACTCTGGCCATTAGGGCTTTAAATTGCCAATTTCATATGTTAAAGTATCAGCAGCATATTGTGGGGCTAATTAAACAGAAAATTATGTTGATTCCTGACTGTGCAGAACACAAAGATTTAGAAGAGTTAATGCATTCTGTTGACCAAGTTGGTAAACAGACTTTGCAGTGTGGTTTTGATGCTTTAGAAGCATCTTGTAGGGCTGCCATCACTAGGTCTGTTCTTAGAAGGTATGCTTGGCTTAAGGAACAAAACTTGCCAGATCATGTCAAAGCAAAATTACTGGATGCAGCCTTAAACCAAGAGCGCCTATTTGGCAGTAAAGCAGAAGTAGTTCTCAAAAGGATGAAGGAGAAAACTAAATCTATGCAAACTGTTAAAGATTTCTTACAGGTACAGCCACCTAGATTCAGTAGGCATTGGCCTTCAAAGAACTGGTCCTTTCCAGTCCCTTCCAAGCCTTTTCAGTCCAAACCCAGGGACAGCAGATCAGTCTCAGGTTATGCGCAGATCTAAGCAGTGGGGTGCTCCCACGTCCAAAACAGGGAGTAGTAAGCCACCACCCTATGGTAAACTTGCACAACGACTTTTCCTTAACTCCCCCAAGCCTTGCTCAAGTGCTTGCACCTTTAGAAGGAAGACTCACCCTGCATGCAAAAAAACTGAGAATACATTACCCAAGACAAATGGGTTTTAAACACTGATTCCCTAGGATACAGATTCCACTTCCGCTCACTCCCAACACTAAGTAGATGGCCAGACCTCCCTCCAAACCAGTGGGCGGAGTCCCAAAACCAAATACTTTCTCTCCTCAGCATCAAGGCTATTCAACCTGCCCCAGCAGAACAAAGGGGGGCAAGGCTTTTATTCAAGACTGTTCCTGGTTCCCAGAAAAGAGAACTCCTGGCATGCTATCCTGGATTTATCTATTCTCACCACCTTTCTGGTGGTTCCAAAATTCAAAATGCTATCTCTCCAATAGCTGCTTCCTATGCTAGCCAAGGATTCCTGGCTGACAACCCTAGACTTAAAAGAAACTTACCTGCACATCCCCATAAGGGAATCTTGCAGGAAATACATTTGCTTCAGGGCAAGCTCTATGCATTATCAGTTCTCTGCACTTCCCTTTGGCTTGTCTACTGCGCCCAGGGTATTCACAAAATACCTAGCTCCAGCCATTGCTTTTTGCAGGCAGAGAAGTATTCAGATGTACCCATACTTGGACGATTGCCTGATTCAAGTGGAAAGTCAGGACTTGCTAATATAGCACCTGGCATTTGTAAAGAGACTTCTAACTTCACTGGGGTACACCATAAACCAAAAGAAATCACACCTAGTACCCTGCCAACAGATTGTATTCCTGGGAGCAAGCTTGAACACAACTTCCCAGATGGCATTCCTCACTCCAGAGAAACAAATTTATTTGACAACCTACTGGCCACAAAGACCCAGCTATCTGCAAGGAAAATACTGCAAGCTCTGGGGTTCATGGCCTCTTGCATTCTGTTAATTTCATATGCAAGACTGCATATGAGGAAACTTCAATGGTATCTAAAAAGTCTATGGTGTCAACGGTCTCAGGACCTAGAAACAATACTTCCTATCATTCCGTGTCTAAG